>NW_027191559.1:0-15668 GCF_011745625.1 Cladosporium halotolerans | reverse complement strand
AGTGCAAGGCGACTTTCGTTGTAATGTTAGGTAGCGATTAGGGACGGCTCATACGGTCTCCGTGCATAGCCTGAATGAAAATCATCATCATCATCATCAGCGCTCCTTCGAGGATGATATACACATGTACTTGGGCAACATTCCCCTAACGAAAGCTATGATATGAGAGACTGTTAAGTCTATCGCGTCAAGGCTGAGATGTCAAATAGGTAAGATCACGCGGCACGGGCGCGAGATAGATCAGAGATATGACGGGTCGGCTGTTATTGATGAGGACCAATCCAAGCGGCTCCCCTTCCGTGTGGCCACGGCATAAGTAAGAGCACTGGCTCTTGAACCCAGACAGGAGGACAACGCGAGATGATTGTGTGAGTTCAAAGCATCTGGAGCTCACGCCTCCCGCTCGTGGTGGTCAACATCTGCGAGTCGCTAGACAGTGTCCTCAAGTGCGTTCGAGAAAGAGTGCAGGCGACAGCCACTTATTGGCCTCACCGCGCCGGCCGCGGATGTCGCGTTCGGAAAGCTTCAGACCTTTGACTACCTAAAGGTCTCAACTTGATTCGGTCATATCTTGAAGTGGGCCAAAGCCGTCAGCACTGCATTGGCATGGGCTATGTCTATTGTCGTATCCTCAAAGCGTTTAATCTACCCTCGCGACCACGATCAAAGCAGCAGCCCGGTCAGCTGTGTGATACGACCCCGCAGCCGACGATATATTGTTCAGTCTTCCAAGGCCGCGCGAACTCTCACGACCACATCGATCAGCTACATTGTTGCAATGCAGTCCCTTCCTGAGGCAGCCATGCGTCGCATCTGCGACACGCCACGGTTTCAGGAGGGCTACATATGTATCGTCTTTACCGCACTAGATAGGAGAGGATACACCTCCTCTTACACATTCCATCCAACATACATCGCGCCCTACGCTTCGTTTTTGGCCAGTGCTCTCGCGCAACATCATTTTGCGGCGAATGAAAATGAGGTGTCACAGCAAACGGATCACGTACTGCTCTTATCATTACTTATTCCACTTACTGCACGAGTTGCCGAGCCGACCAGGTATGATGAACGACTATGGACATGATAAGCGCTGCGACACAAGCACACTGGTCAATTATTCTTTTGGGTGAGTGCTTTTCCGCCTGGCTTCCTCTTCACATGCTCACGATCTCTCAGAAAAAGGGTGCAGCAAAATTGCTGTAAGCAGGTGCCTCGGAAATCTCGCCTTGACTGACATCCTGCAGTGTTGTGTACGTCGCCACCCGCATCTACGCAGTTCTATATCTACAACAAGTCCACAAAAGAAGTGCTGATGGCGAACGCGGAAGATGCGAAGAAAGTGATTCCGCTCAAACTTAGAGGAGACACGGGTTTCGAGGTGCTGGTGTTCACGCATGAGGAGGAGTAGTCTTGGATTCGCTCAGACCACGTGCGACCTGGTGTCAAATGCACTAAATTGAGAATCAATCCAGAAGCGCGCGCAGTGGAATGCACGATATGTTGTCCTCGAGATCGCCTTGTCCATAACTGTACTCACTGCACCTGTGCCGATCGCCTTGTTGCTGGGTAGCTCTTGATGACAGATCGAATGCAGCTGCAGACGCTTTGATGAAGCGAGCCGAGCTCGAGGCGCTGCTGTGAAACGCTCTCGACCTTGATCGCTGACCATCAACGTTTGCGTGCCTGCCCTCGCCCCTGCCCTCAGCCGCCAGCTTTGCTTCGCCTACCTCGCCTACTATGTGATACTTTGATCCATCGAGCTAGTGAATCTGGTCCTCGGGAGTCGTCATGCCAAGACGGCGCAGTCTTGATGCTGGACGCCCGATGTCTTTTGCGGTATCGTAAGACACTCTGCTAAACTAGCATGGCATTGACTATCACTATTCTTCAGGAGCGGTTTTAAATGCTACCCTCAAAGTACTCGGCATCCACGACCTTCACGTCATCTCCATAACTTCATTTGGCACCCGTCAACCTTGTTAGTCGACCCACACACCATACAAGAGAGACTGCAAAATATCAACATGGGTAACTACTCTTGATGGTCAGCTCCGCCAAAGTGAGAAACTGCCCGCATCAACCCCTAGATGCCTCGCGGCGAGTGTGAATCCTGGTCCTCCAACAGCGGTTTCCACCCCGGCGCTGAATACGACCTTTGTGACCGGCTGGCAGAAGGCGTTTATCACACTGTCTTTGCTGCATCACACAAAGAATCCCAGCAGCAAGTCGCCATCCTCAGATCACTCCCGTTCGAACATCTGGAATGCGGTCTGCGCGTCTTGTGCGTGATCAAGCTGCTCCGTCACTTTCACCACGAAAACATAATTCCGGTCTTAGACGTCCCTCGACCGCGCAACTCTGAGTCCTGTCAAGAGGTCTACATTGTCCAAGAGTTGATGGAAACGGACATGCAGTCGCTCATAATGGACGGCAATCAAGAACTGTCCGACGACCACTGCCAGTATTTCCTCTATCAAATCCTGCGTGCGTTGAAAGCAATACATTCTGCTGGCATCGTTCACTGCAATCTCAACCCTTCAAACCTGCTGATCAACACCAATTGCGACCTCAAGGTGTCCGGCTTTGGTGCTGCGCGCCCTTCAACGAACAGCGATGTTGCCAAGGGCACTTCGACTGGACCAGTCGGCTCCCTCTGCTATCGGGCACCTGATATCATGCTTCCACCGGAGAGATACACCACGGCTGTAGATATGTGGGCCGTTGGATGCATATTTGCCGAGATGTTGGGCCGCAAACGGCTCTTCTCTGGAACCAGGCATGAGGAGCAGCTTGGTCAAATTTTCGATGTAATTGGGACGCCTTATTCGAAGGACTTTCACAAGCTCGACAAAAGTGCGCAAAGGCACATTCAACGACTACCGCTTAAGTCGAAAACGTCTTGGAAAGGATTGTTCCCGCGTGCTTCCGACCAAGCACTCGACATATTGGACCGACTGTTGTCCTTCAATCCTGACGAGCGCATCAGTGTAGGGATGGCCCTGGAACATCCATACCTCGGAGTGTACCACGATTCTGCCGACGAACCTGAAGCGCATCGTATACCTCGTGATTATCTGAACTTCGGTGAACCCATTTGTCTGAGCATAGATAAAGTGAGAAGTAAGTCTGTATTGGGAGACCTTGGTACCCAGGTAAACTGACACGCCCGACATAGAACTGATCGTCCAAGAAATCGAAAAATGTACAACATCTCCGAGGTCTTGACCAGCCACGGAGACTGAGGAGTCTGATCATTCAATTGGCGTTCTCTACAATTTTGTGCATCGCGTGACCCGACCGGAACTGTATCTCTGCAAGAAGGGTTGAGACGACTTGCTCCTTAACGAAGGCTGTCAGGGGTGATAGATGCTCACGCATGTAGTGAAGGCGCCGATGATGTAGAGTATCGATGGGGTCTTATTATCAAGCGGCAATGAAACTCCACTTTGATGGCTATGCTATTCATGTAGACCGAAACTCGCATCTCCTCAGCATCTGCTGCAACAAACAGTGAGCACGCGACCGTGCCAGCGATGGCCATCTTCTGGATTTTAAGATCATGAGGAGGATCCGGAAGGCACGGTTTTCCAAGCAAAATCCGGTCTCTTCACTTCGGAGAAGCACGGTCCAGTAACGGGACGTCGGCCTTCTCGCCTCGCCCGTAGTTCACGCTTCAACTTCAGTGTTCAGCCGAAGAGACCATGGGGAGCCCGCTCGCACGTGCCATCTCATGTTGTCTTAGAGTTCGTGCTTGGATGACCCCGATCCCTGGCAGGTGGCGCTTGCTTCAGCTGTGGAACCCGGTCGGTACGTCTTCGTCGTCCGACTTCGCGAATTGGAGGTGTGAACGCCATCCAGGCAACGGGGTGACACAGCCAACCCTGAGTGCTGATTTAGTGGCGTCAGTGATGACGATGACAGCCCCTGGCTTCTAGGTGCAGGTCGCGCTTCACATGCTGCTCTAATCTTCAGCCGACGCTACCCAATACAATCTGGAGGCTAGGGCTTTGGCAGTCAAGTCCATCCTTTGGGGCGAACCAGGATATTGACGAGTCCTGAAATGTGTGCCAATGCACTTGGCGCCTTTTGCGGCTGAATCTTCAGGGCAGCATCAGGCAGAAGTGTGCAAGAGGTCCAGGTCAGCGCCGGCATACTTCAGCATGCTGTGCGCGCATTGAAATCTTCACGCCAACGGCGCTGACAATAACTAGCGAGAATGTCTATTCTCTGACGAGAAATTTTTGCAATTGTTCACTTTTCTGTGCCCCGAACAACAAGTGTCGCTCTTTTGACATGACCATCTCTTATTCCAGCAAGCTGGGAAATCGTCGAGACCTGAAGTCGCAGCGACTTGCCATCTCTGGACAAGTGAGACGGCCAAAAAGGTCAGGGGGGGCTTGCGAGGAATGCCGTAGGCTGAAGAAACGTTGTGACAGAAGACCAACCTGTGCTGGATGCAGCAGCCGTGGCGTTACTTGCGAGTATGTCGCCTGTGCCCGATCCCAACGGCCTCTGGATGCTCTACCAAGGCGTCGAAAGATCTCCGCGCAGCATGAAGGCGATGGAATAGCCCTGCAGATGGAGCAGCTACGGTCTGAACAGCTTGAACCCGACACCGGGCCAAGCTCCCGCAGCACGGTAACACCAAAATCGATCTTGTTTTGGCCAAGCGTGGCCAATCTTATGGAACATATCTCTGGAAGCCAGACGACGATTAGCAGTCACTCTCAGCAGAGCCTTCGGATATACGCAGAACCGACCATGTCGCTGCCTGGGCTAAACTCGCGCCGCGAAAGCCCGGAACTTGCAGCCACCACCATCAACAGCTACTTTGCCAATTATGTGGAGCAGATCCATAGCATTTACCCTTTTCTCGACATACGCAACGTCCGAGAGCTTCTTGATGACTATATCATGAGCAACGTTGCGAGAGTGAGCGCCCACAGATCTGGTGCCCATGAGGCCCCGGACGGACACTCGAAGCGTCGAAATGCCTTGCAGGTATTCGCATCTTCCCAAAGAGTTGACCTGGACAATGTGTTGATACTTCTGGTACTAGCACTTGGCGAGGTATGCGAACAAACGAAGTCTTCGTCATGCCAGCAAAGAGATGTAAGCCGCGAGTTTGGCAATCCTTGTTCTCTTCCGGGTGCGAAGTGGTACACGCAAGCCATGAGATCTCTTTTGGTAGCGTCTCAAGACAAAACCCTGACGTGTGCTCAGGTGTATCTGCTGGCCGGTCTCTTTGCTGCCCACTTTGACCGCGTCAAAGAGAGCAAATCATGGTTTGCGATAGCGGGCCAGACTCTCCGAAAAGTGTTCGGCGCGAACGATATCTATGGCACGAGTATCCACGCTACTCCGCCATGTGAACTTCCACGGACCTTTAGTGAGTCGTTGACACTGATCGCCGCTTGGTCGTGTTTGCAGCTGGAGAACGAAGCTCCGCCCCATGAGGATACTCGCACAAGTCATCTTGCGGAGCTCTCCACTTTCTTATCTTTGCCGCAAGACTGGTCTGGAACAGAAAGTTGTCAAGCAACGTCGCAAGTCCAATTTACAAGAGGACCTCCCGAAGAGCTGCTCCTCTTCTTGACTGCGCAAATTTCCTTGGAGAAGCATCTTGCGGACCTGTATGATCGACTATACAGGCAAGAGCGCCATTCCACATTTCACGTTTTAAGATTTGAGCTGATGAATTGCGGAACTGTTCTTCAGGAGTGGAGAGACCATCTGCCCAAGAATCTGCAATGGAATGACTCGGATGGTCCTCCCTGCGACATGCTCCATGCGCGGCTGCGTGCCAAATACTGGAGGGTCCGGTACTTTATGTATAGGCCCTTCTTAAGCTTCGCTCTGAACATCCGGCCATACTATGATATCGGCTACACAGTCAAGCAAGCCGCTGTAGAAATTTGTGTCATCACGAACTTGCGGGCCGAGGTGTTTGTCTATGAAGCCATTGCGGCAATGAAAGAGGAACGATTTATGGATGGTCGCCGATCCTGTATCGAAGCCGCTTTCCAAACCCTCCTGGCATTTGACCAAGTGCCACATCGGTTGATCGTGGCGGATCTACAAAGCACTGCCTACATGTGAGTGATCCCGCTCCGCTTCCAACAGCTTGTTTTCTGACATTGAAACCAGTAACTTCACCATCATGTTACTACTGTGTGCGGTATTCCGCGACTGGTACCTAAGACCGCTTGTGAACGCGGAGCGCCTCCGACATGTCCTTGATCGCACTGTCAATTTCCTGGAGAGACATGCGACCATATCTCCGACAGTTCGTCGAAACCATGAGACGTTGGAAAATCTTCAGCGCATCTTGTTTGACGCAGTGCCCTGAAAATGATACTCGACTAAATAGAAGCTACTGTGCACACCATCTTTTGGCTTGTGGCTAGCTGGCGAAAGGGGATTGTCAGATTGCGATTGAGGCAGGAGACTCTGGTGGCGGCGAGCCTCGCCATTGAGTCGCCGGGGAGGAATGTTAACCTATGCAACTCTTCGTAAGGCGTTGTCCAAGGCCAAATGAACCGACGCCTTATCGACTACGACAGAGGGTCGGTGTGGCTGTGAATGCAACAGATTTAGTGTAAATCTGAGGTCAGAGGTTGGTCGCTGGCACCGCTTACGGTACTATTTGCTCCTACCGAAGAATGTAGCCGTGGAATCGCGTGAAGTTGCACCGCTTTTCTGCATCAAGCGCGGAGATCGATGCATCACTCGATTTCCAGAGGACTTCCGATACGATGGTCCCCTTGTTTTCAATAAGATCATTGGCCTTGGTGCAACAGATATTTCGTCCAACGGAGATCATGCATTTAACGCGGGAATGCGTGGATCTTGGGCGAGCAAGTCATCAAAGACCGCAAAAAATTAGAGCAAGGGATGCCGAGAGCACCAGCTCCCCAAGTAAACATGGACGACTTTTGGAAGTGATACTTCCAGACACGAGCCAGTGCATGGAAACTCCAGGGAAAGTAGAATTTGCCTACAAAGGGAAAGCCGATTTTACGATATCTGATCCGTCTAATCAACGAAAGTTACCCGTGCGCAAAACGTGAGAGCAAGTCCATCTTCTCTGAATCATATCGTTCAACGGTGTGTCTGTGTTGCAAACAGTGTCTATCCATCGCTTCATGTCGTTTTACTCGTCTCGTCATCTGCCAGAGGCCAGTACACTTACTCGTACTGCGGTCGAGCCTTTTCAACGGGAGTAACGTCCATCCACCTGTGCCGGGAATCCACCTGTGCCGGGACACCTTTTCTAATCTTCGCCTTGTATCCATTGTCCACATCCATTTTGGTAAATAAGCCATTTCTTACTATTCTTCTGTCATTTACCAATCGGGCTGACCATGTGTCAGAGCACCGATCGCGTGGATAGTTGTTCCTTCGTCCAAATTGTCGCCGTCATGGTTTGACGCTCCAGCTTTTGAGCTCGCGGAAAGGCGACATGTAATCCAAGTGGAGTTGAAAGCAGGTGCGCTGAATGTGCTGCGGTCAGAAGAAGATTGTAGATCCAAACGCATCCCGCTAGGGACCGTTGATGAAGGCTGTGGCTTAGAAATAAGCGCCAGGCTGGTCTTTCTCCAGGATCAGCCTACAGGCCCGCTGACTAGGGCTAGGCGCGAATGCGCTCCGGTGTCGCGGCTTTCGCTCTTCGCGATTTGCTCGGGTAGAACCGCGCGGCAACGCGGGCTTACCGTCCGCCCGTGTGGAGGGGAATCCTGTCTCGAAGGTTTTGATATCGAAACGGCGGTCAGTGTTCCGCAGGAGGCGAAGCAAGCTCACATGGAAACTGCATGGAAGATCGCGCGCCAGAGCCTTGCAATGCTTGGCATTTGACAGGGTCGGCCGCTTCCCCAGCCGGTCCTCCCCCGAGCTCCCCACCGGTTCTGCTAGTGTACCGCTGTACCTCGACGGCGTGGCCACATCGCGAGGATGGACAGAGCCAGTCTGGCTTTGGCGCAAGGTGTTCCCGCAGGCGTACCAAGATCGTTGCGTGCTATTGCAGATCACCGGGATGTTCCACTTTCTACCCTCCACGCTCGTGCGCGTGGCCGCAGATCCATCGAAGCAAAAGCCCAGGCCCAGCAATACCTCACGCCATTCGAGGAGAAGGCCGTGATTGAGTTTATCCTGGAGATGTCCGACCTGGGAACACCTGTACGGAACAAGTTCATACCATCAATAGCTTTCAGTGTGACCCGCCATTGACTGGAAGTGGACAGACCAGCCCAAGCACCAAACAAGAATTGGACCAAAGCTTTCGAGAGAAGGCATCCAGAGCTACAAACCTGACGAGCGAAACCACTAAATTGGAAGCGCCATGACAAGAACATATACCCGAAGGTAGAACACTGGTTTGACGTGATTAGTAAAGTACTGGGTGACGACGCAATCGTGGCAGAGAATGTGTACAACATGGACGAGACCGGAGTCATGCTCTCTATGCTCGGTTCTGTTAAGGTGCTCGTAGGAAAGGATGACCAACGGGATTATCGAGGTGCACGAGTAGAGCGAACGATGGTTACTGCGATCGAGTGCATCAGTGCCGATGGTAGATTTCTGAACCCTATGGTCATTTGGCCAGCGGCCACCCATAGAGGCAACTGGACGACGCACCCCACACCAGGATGGCATTATGCGTGTTCCAAGTCTGGCTACACTGACTCCAAAATAAGCCTCGAGTGGCTTAAAAAGGTGTTCGACCCGCAGACCAAGGAACGAGCAAGGGGTAAGAAACGGTTGCTGATCTGTGATGGTTTCGGCACGCACGAGACGCTCGAGATCCTAGAGCACTGCTTCGCCAGTGACATCCGTCTACGCCGGCTACCTTCCCACACATCTCATAAGTTGCAGCCGTGTGACATTGCTGTCTTCGCCCCCTTGAAAGCAGCGTATCGCGATGCCGTTGAGCGCCTGGAACGGGGCGGTGTTAACGCCATTGGGAAGCAACACTTTACATCTCTATACAGCTATGCAAGAAAGAAAGCGTTTACGAGGAAGAATATCCTCGCAGGCTGGAGCAAAGGCGGGCTTTACCCACTGAACCCAGAACGAGTGATGAAGGACTTGGTGAAGCCTCTCGCCGAGTTGCCGGCCCCGGAAGCCGGTGGGGAAACGACGTCAAGTTCTGCCACTTGTCAAGACGAAACGCCCAGAGTCCCTGCAGCGCCCATCACACCCGAAACGCCAGTGACGGCAGAGGCTTTCCTAGCGCTGCGTGACTTCATTCTGGAGAGGGATGCACACACGCTGGAGGAGATAGGAAAGCAGAGCATTCAGCGACACCTTCAGAAGCTCACTAAAGGAGCTCAAACGTCCATTGCTAGGGGCGTTCTTCAGCAAGAACGTATCAAATCCCTGCTCAAGAGAAATGACGAAGCCAAAGTCCGCCGTGCGACGAAGTCGCTGGTCCTTGGCAAAGCGAAAGTGATGAGTTACGAGGATCTTTTTGAGGCGAGAGCGAAGCGAGCTGAGAAAGATGCCAGGAAAGCTGCGAAAAAGCAGCGACGGAAGCGCAAGAGTGAAGAGGAAGCCGTTCTGGATGCGACTTTCCAGTCACCGCTTCTAACTGCTGCGGAATCGGCCGATGACGCGCTCTTGATGGCTCAAGCACAGCACACAGCAGCGCCCATTCCTCCTTGTCCTGGTGCAGCGCCAGTCGCGCGTATGTACTGAAAGATTTCTGACTGTCTCAAGCGACTTGCCATTTGAGGATCTGGTTTGGTCACGGGCTGGAGCGTGAGCGCATCGGCATTTCGGCAGATTAGCGAGACAAGTATTCATGAGTTTCATTATATCAACTTCAAGATACTTGAATCTGCAAGATGTTATAGTGCCGCCCACGGCAACTATTGAAGCGGCGTTCTGCACGCGAAGTACCGCAAGCATCTCAGTCTCCGTCTCCTGCAGACGATAACACTTTGGCCGAACGGGACGCGTTCTCTACATGCGCGCTGCAATGTTGCGCCTATCTCTCTGACCTGGTCTGTCAGTGCCCTCAGATCAGTCTCCATGGTTGTATTTGCGCTGAGAAATTGCGCCGGATCTTGCGCGCTTGTTATAAGCGGCCTCCCACCTTGTGTGATGTCTTGCGTATTCTCTCTTTCGCGCTGTCGCCTGTCCCTTTCCGACTCCCGTTCTCTGTCTCTCCGATCTCTTTCGAGTTCGCGCTCACGCTCCCGAGCATCACACCGAGTTTCTCTGAACCTTTCTGTCTGTGTCTCGTGGGCAATCTGGTCCTGGTGCCGCGCTTCGATGCTTTCATTGACTGTTCGGTGGAATGCACTGATGTGTCGATCTACCTCTTCGAGTCGTGACAGAGCTTCATCAACCCTTACTGCTATGCGACTGCAGCTATGGTCAACATGGTCTTGAATCGACTGGCTGGGGGAGTGTGCCCCATTGAAATTGTCATCGAGATCGGATGTGATGCGTAAAACCGCCTCTGATCCAGGAAGAACGCCTGCTGGCCACACCAAAGGGGAAATGGTAAGGCCAGCGGAATTGGTCAGCATGAACTTTCCGTCCTTGAACTGTTGCCGATGTCCTTGATTTCGTATGTAGGCTGCAATCAATGGTTCAACGACCTTGTGAATGCTTTTAACAATCGTCTCCGAACCCATTTGACCGAATACCTACTTACCTGCCAGGATATGCATCTTTCCCAGGGCAAGCAACACCTCTCCCCGGAGGGTGTTACTAGCGTCACAATCTCCATTTCAAAGTCTCAATGGGCACCCAATGTCGATACCAGAATACTCATATTGCGATTCGTAGCCATACTGCAACGGAAGCGAAGGTGCTAATCCTTTATATCTTCCAGTCTGCGCTTTTTGTTGAAGCTGTTGCGTCCTTGCCCGCACATGTGACTTGATCGTCGTCCTATGATGAGCTCTGACTGCGCAAGCGAAGTCCTGATATGTGCTTCTTTGGCGCTATGCAAGAAGTACATCAAGCGAACACGCAAGAAAGATTGCCCTCGTGCAGATTTCGGGAAATTCGTTGCAGAACCGCCGTTTGCCTCCGAGACTGCAAGGCTGTGTGCAACCCACATGACATCACACATGATTTGCCCTTCGCATGTTGCGATCTTTGGTGAATAGCGGTGCCATTCCAAGCTGCCACTGTACGTGAAATCGGCGCTTAGGACATGAGCCATAGTCAGTGAACTTGAAAAGCAACACATGAAGGCATTGACATCCCGCGACGGTTCTTTGAGGACCAAAAGCTGCATCTTGAGCATGACGGGCAGCTTCAGATGTGGGGTAATGCGCCTAGGCGGACCCTCATTCGCCGTTCACCTGCGCGTTGATATGCTAAAGCGACGCTGCATCACCTTGCATCGACCGGTGAGCCGGCCGTCGAATCAAAAGGAGTAGCTGCATACGGTATCCAGTGCGTCAGGATGGCATCCTGCGTGTGGCGAATCGCAAGCATCTCAATCTTCGTCTGTGTGCGGAGAAACGCAAGGAATATTGTTAGATTACAAGTTAAGCACGACGCGGAAAAAGGATACAGAGCAAATCATGGGAGAAGTGTCCCGTCACGCAGGGTGTCCCAGGACAGAGATGGGCGTTACACATGGAACTTGTGCCAGATATCTGTCACACAGGGTGTCCTGCGACTCCCGAAGAGACTTTGGAACGACTGTAAGCTTTTGATGCTTTTCTCATTTTATGACATGTCGACCTTACTAGCCGCGCGGGGCAGGCGGAGCAAGCTTGCTGGGCCTTCATGACCTTTTTCGCGAGGCCAGCTTCAAGCTGGCAGACAGTTCTATAAAGGATGGGACGGTGGATAGAAAGGGTTTGTTGGATGATACATATTGTGGTAGCCGAGAGAAATAAAAGCAAGCCAGCATAATATTTACGTTTGAGAAAGGCCATATTCGACCAGTCCATCACAAGACAGTACCCGCTGTGTTGATGTGTCAGCGAGTGAACTCCGGTCTGCTTGCATTTCCACACTCACAATTCTGAGACTGGCTAGCCAGCTAGTCAATCCTAAATATGCATTTTCACATCATTTCTTCTGAGCCTTCCCGCAATCAGGGCATTTGCCTGCCACGTTGGTTGTGAATCCAAGATGGGTATGTCTGCCAGTGGTTCCAGAAGCTGGACAATGCTTCCATGCCATTGGTCTGTCGTGGCCGCATCCAAGATAGTGGAAGGTTTCGAAGCCGCACATGCTGTCTCTATTCTTAGATCAGCTTGATAAGAATTGTGCTCATGGAATCCTCACGTGAAGTGGGTTGCCGGTAATAGTCGAATGGATCAGACTGCTTTGATCTTTGGGCTGCGTAGTTCAATCGCTGTGTTTGAGTGGGAACAGAGAATGAATGAGAGGTGAGAAGAATACAGTAGCTCATATACTGTCAAAGCTGCTCACCTCGCAATCGGATGTTTCAGGAAGGCATGCTGCCTGCGCCGCCGCAGGCGTTAAGCGACGGGGCTGAAACGCTGTCCATGCAAGCCATAAAACATTCTGATTAGCTTCCAAGAAGCCAGAACAATGTGCTACTCTTTGCCCTTACCTGCCTTGATCAACACAGGGTAGCTGGGGGCGCCGCTCCATTGTTTAAGCGCTGCACCTGAAACAGCGCCCACCCATGTTGTCACTAAATTAGTAACTATGCCCGCCCCAAGAACGTCCGGGGCGCTTCTGGCCTGCTTTCGCGACTCAGTCGCCCATCGCGAACCATTTACAGGAGCTGCCAGAACAAATGAAGAAGATGTGTTGATACACTTCGAAGATGGCAGCTTTTGCGTGATGGAAATTCTGATCTTAGCTACATGCCTGAAGTGCGCAGAAGGCTTTACAGGCAGAGTACCAGTGGAGTTGACCACGTATGCTGCTTTTCGTGTTCTCCTGCTCGCTAATCCGCAAGTAACATACAACCTCTGCGTTCAGGACGATACTCCTCTGCCTGTTCCTCCAAGGCCATTCTGCCTCTTGCGCGCCTGCTTCGGAGCGCGGCATTGAGTGCGGCCCTTGCGAAGAACCGCAGCTGCTCTCGCTTAGGCTCCAGTCTCAAGTGCAATCCTCAGATGTCTGTAGAACCAAAAAAATGGATTCCAAGATCAGGGCAGATGTACGCTGTGCCTTGTCCCGCATTCCCATGACTGACTGGCGTTCTTGTGCCGTTCTAATTGTTGGTGTTGAATTTGTAATCGCATTTGGGGCACGTGTAAAATATTGTTGATCCCTCATCGGCGCTACGCAGTTGAGCCTCGCTGAATCGCAGCTGCGGATTGTGACATCTAGGACATTCTTCATTCGCAGTCTGTTGGGAGTTGGCAACATCCTGTGAGATTTCGATCGTATTCGACAAGAGTTTGCGTCGCAATGATGAAGGAAATGCTTCGGGTCGCGATACCGTAGTTTGTTCGTCGGGCCACTGGTCTGCGAAACGTTCAGCGCAATTCATACTGCATATCAAAGGCATGCATACTGCTATTTGACTTTGCGCAGACATCGCATATGATGTGCGGCATCTGTTGTCTATTTGCTCGCGGGAGCAGATTTCCGCAATCAGTACAGAATAAGAGCCCTATGAAGCTCATGTTGTTTACCAGGGCATCAAGCTTTGCGAATAGCAATCCGGGACAAAGAGAAGGATGCGAGGACGTCAAACAAACGCGGTCGCAATCTCAGATTTTGAGACCGGAAATTTTCGGTCCGGACCGCAATCGCCGCGACGCCCACCCTTCATCCGCAAGTTTGAAGGTCGCGGGAGCTCCCGCCGGCTCCGCGGAGGTGACCAACTTTATTATGTCGATCGTGATCTCTACTTGATGAATTTATAACTCTCTTAGTATTACTTTGAATTACTTCAAATTATAATAGGGAGTAGCTAATAGATATCTCTTTAAATATGGTATACTATTATTATACTTAGGCTTTTATTAGAGATGAAAGCTAAAGAGATAGCTGAGAAGCTGGATAGTCTTACTGCCAAGCCAAATTTGGTAGGAGCATAGACAACATTTAAACTTACGGATAGAGGGTAGGCGTACTTACCTCTACTAGACTATATCCTAGATAATAGAACGGCTATCTACGCGGTCGGTGCTTCGGTACGCGGTTAAGCCTATAGGTAAACGACAGGAGAATAGCAAAAGATAAGTTATTAATAAGATATAGCGTAGATAACGGATATAGAGCGAATATTAGAAGATTCCCGCTATATATAGATAGACGTTACTTAATTAATTACCTATCTCTTACTATTCTCCTATCGTTTACCTACGTACCTAATTAGGTTTTAGGGCACCGATCGCGTAGATAGTCGTTTTATTATCTAAATCGTCGCCGTTATCGTTCGGCGCTTTAGCTTTCGAGCCTTTATAGAAGCGATAGGTAGCCCGAATAAAGATAGATAGAGATATACTAGATACGCTACGGTAAGAAGAACGTTATATATCTAAATACATGTCGTTAGGGATTATTAACGGAGGTTGCGGCTTATAAATAAGCGCTAGACTAGTCGTTCTATAGGATTAGTCTTAGGGCCCGCTAACTAGGGCTAGACGCGAAGATACTCCGGTATCGCGATTATAGCTATTTTTTAGTCGCTCGGGTAGCTCCGCGGGTTATAGCGGGCTTACCGCCCGCACGACCGTAGTATAGTCGCGTCTTAGCGGTTCTAAACATTTTATAAGCTAATAAAGTATCGAGACCACTAGCGATAACTTAGTATAATATCCTATTTCTAAGACGAATCTATTCGGTATTAGCGTCTACCTATATAGTACTAGAATACTAAACCGCTATACGATAGCTATATACGTTTTTATTCGAAGGCTAGAAATAAGAGGCAGATCTCTAGGCTTAAAACCAATCCGGACTATTATAGGCATTCTTAAAAGGTATATCGACTTATCTCCTAATAAGTTCCGATTTCCACTATCTCACCTTTAGTATATTTATAGAACCCGCGTAGAATCCTCGATACCTTTACTACGTCGATAGGGCTTTTCGACGCCCGTATCTCCTAAAACAATTCCCTAGCCTAACGGCCGGAGTAAGTGCGAATATAGTGAAAGAGTCCGTATAACTTATTTACTTCCGCTTAGAGCGCGGTGATTTTTCGCTAGAGAGATACGAAACGTATCGAGTTAGGTTTAATATCGTACTCGTAAAGGACGCCCTTCTTTATATAACGTTCGTAAGAAGGTCGCCGGCTATCGCACTACTAAAGCGTTAGAGCCCTTCTAGAGCCTTCTTGTTTTTTCTAGGTATAACTTACCTTTGCTTTTCCCCTCTAATAAGCTATATACGTAACTTTAACCTAACTTCTCCGTACCCGCAGTATCGGCGGCGACAGCGCTTAGAGGCCGTTATAATTGGCGTCGATCGTCCGAAAGACAGGATCCAACGTGTGAGTAGTCGTGATTTTAGGCGCTAAGGGCCTTAGTGTTCGTTGTTCCCTAGCCATCGCGACGCATACTAAATTTGATTTGATATAGACAAAGCTTCTAGCGTGAATGTTTGAGAACTCGCAAATATTAATGTGGTAGAGATGCAGTGCAGACTGCTTGGTGATGTATCGTAGCGCGACTCCCTGGCAACTGAAGGATCAGATCGATCGGAGGAGACGGCTTGAACCGTGTCCCGGTCTGCGTATTGGACGCCTGCATCTTGGCACCGCT
>NW_027191558.1:0-15691 GCF_011745625.1 Cladosporium halotolerans | reverse complement strand
GAAGGTGTAGAAGCAATGCCGTAGGTCTTGGGCACGGAACGAGTGATAACGGTGACAATGAACGGAATCAAGAAGAGGAAGAATTGCAGTCGAAAGAGATATGCCCGAGACGGAACTTTCGTGTCAAATACCGTTTGGTCTTGACCGAGAGGGAACCCGACCGCGCTCGAACGGCCAAATCGGGCAGCCGAGACAGTGCATCGCTTGTGAGGGCAAGTGACTTGTTGGAAGATTGGCGGAAGGCTGTCCTATTGGGCGCGGGCATTTCGAATTGTGGACCCCCTGTCCGCTAGTGCATTGATATGATTAGACACTTGCCCTTCCAAACCAAGGTGACTTCATAGCCGGTACATTGGACAAGGATGTGCACTCATGATGGATCATTGCACCCAAGGCTACCCTTGCCGCACATGACGCAACATTAAAGCTTGACCATCTAAAAGACCACTACCAATTGTGTGAGAGCACATCTCAACTCATCATGAGACCCACTGATTATAATAAACGTCGAACGGCCTATGCTGACGAGAATCATTAGCGGAAGTTCAAGTCGCAATTCCAGACTGACCAGTGAAGGTCAGAGATCCGGGCATATTTGTCGAGGCGCCACCCGGCTGATTGAATCAAAATTGTGTCAACACATCCACACGAAAAAACATCATCGACCCCGATATAGAAATGCGAGCGACCCGTTAACGGTCAACATTACTCCTTGAGATATCAAAAAAAAAAAAATACTTACGAGGGGATATACAAAAAAAAATTGCACGGGCATCAGTCAGCGTAGCGCTAAAGAGCACACCCGCCGCGCAACAGCGGCACATGATTGGCTTGACGTTGCCTTTGAAGCCGACTTTCAAATTCGAAATTGCGCAAGTGGCCATTGCAAGGTGCAACATGCAATCAATAATATGACGACGCACACATAGCTAGATGTCAAACTGTCGTGCGACACATTGAGGATTTACGTCATCAATACTCGGCACAAGCGTGGTTTGCCAAGGTTGATCTATCATACGTGTGATCTTGCACAGCGAGCCTTACCTTCCGAAATCAGCTGACGATACACGGCGCCTTTTTCAAACGCGCATCACTAAAGACGTCGCAAGGTCGCTGAAGGTGCGCGATGCTCGAAGATATATCTCTGGGCATCGCCTGCGGAGTAGCTTAGCACGTCACGCTCATGATGACTTGGTCATGTTATTCGTGGCGTTGGTTTTGTACCTGTGATGTACGATTGTTCATCTAGATCGCATGTGTCATTGGCAATCGTTCTTTCGGTTCTGTCCTATCTTTCGTCTTGCTGGAACCTGCAGAAATCTGGTAGTGGAGCTGAACGTGACTGCAGCATTGACGAAAAGCCTCACTCCCATGTTTGTGCAACCGTCAACCGTCAACCATCAAGACGAGGTTGCATGATCAAATTTACAGGTGATGATCTCTACAGCAATTGACTCAAGCTTGCAATTGTCTCATTATTGAAGCGTTTGCTCGCGATGGTCTGCCAACATCGCAAACCAGACATGTACGGTATCATGAATTCCACGTCAATTTCCTGCCAGACGACAGCATGGCTTTCCGCGCAATGTATACATTCTGATGGAGTTGAACCAGTACAGCCACTGTCAACTTCGTAAGGTCATGTTTTCGGTCTACACAAATGGAACACCATCATCCTCATTGTGGAAGTGAGACATACAAACGTGTCATGTCATCCAAAAATACGTTGGACAACCACATTTCGCACAAAACTTGAGTCTTCAACAACAGATGCAGAATCACTAGGTGAATGATTTGACAACGGCCACGTCAGCAATTCTCCTCACTAGACATCATGTTCTTCGCTACTTTTTCATTTCAACGTAGCTGGCTACACAAATAGCGTTTTTTTGAAAAGTAATCATGATGCACTTCAAGCGACAGAACGACGCCATTGAATGTAGACTCGGTGAGTACCTATGGTCAGCCAGTCGATTCCTCGATGTGAGCTTGACCCATACGAGCGAGGTAACCTGCGTGAGGCGGACAGCCAGTCCACTCCGTCTCTCTGCGAGCCTGTCCCTTGTTCGACGTCTATCGCCCAATTTTCGGCTTTGGGAGCTGGTGAAGCTTGGTTCCGGTATCAGCGTCCTCCAAACTTGCCCAGATCAGCGGCAAAGCTCCTTGTGCCAATGTAGGGCCAGGAACAAGGTCCAGTCATGTACTTGGGTCACCTCTGTTGGAACGGCAGTCTTAAAAGTACCCGT
The DNA here is from genome assembly GCF_011745625.1 of Cladosporium halotolerans. Taxonomy (NCBI): domain Eukaryota; kingdom Fungi; phylum Ascomycota; class Dothideomycetes; order Cladosporiales; family Cladosporiaceae; genus Cladosporium; species Cladosporium halotolerans. The sequence continues at coordinate 13,445 of NW_027191558.1, read as the reverse complement.
TGGCAGCAAAGCGCCATCGTGCGAAGCGCTCGTCACAAGATCTTGCTCATTTTGTGTGATTTCTTGTCCTAATTGTAGAATAGATTTTTTGATGCCAAAGCGCGTGCATGGAAATTATCGCAGCGCACAAGCGCCTGGGCTGTACTGTCAATGATCTCGAAGTCGGGAACAAAATTGACTTCTTGTGCAGACCCGGCGCGATGCGCTCCTTATAGAGTCAAGCGCTTTTTGGACTAGGACAAGCCGGGGAACTTCGAAAAGACTCTGTTATCCACCACGACTGTCAGCACGTCGTCTCTTGCGGGAGTTGTGTCTGAACGACGCTCGCACGAATTTCTTACGTCGACCACACCAGTTGTGGCGGTAAGGCGGATTTGCTTGACAATGTACCGTGACAATGTACCGTCACGCCGATATTGTTTCTTGATGGTGTTGATGATCTCTCAGACGCGTTCTGCTCTTCCCGTACGAGTCGAAGACTCCAGACGTCCGTAAGGTCTTGCGCTGGGACTGGTTGGAGTGCCTCAAGCTTTGTCGCGCTCGAGCATGGCCACCCCACCAACTGGTTGCGATCTTCAACTCTAGTACCGCTAAAAGGTAATACAACTCCTCGATGTCGCCAAAAGAAAACGCGTGACGATTGCAGGTTACCTTCGCGCGCGTTTCCGGAGAACCGACCAATATCTGTATGAGCGGCGTCTTCCGTCATCGGATAATTCTGGTCAACTCATCAAGTCCATATTGCGAATGCGTTCTGTAGGCCGTTTCCCTTTGCAGCCACTTTCGGTGGCTACATCGTAATGGCCAAATGAAAGCTCTATGATGCTCCGAGAGGCTCCGCTCCTCTGGATTTGGCCATGCGAGCGAGCATAATGGCAGATGAGCGGGTGGCACAAGCGGCTTGGTGGATTGGTCGTTAGGGTAAGGGTACGAGGGTAAAAAACTGGGATAGCCTTGACGTTTCAGTCCACGTGAAGCCAAAAAAAGACGTCACGGAAAAAGCCGATTGGCAGATCGTTGTTTGGTTTGGTTCTACAGATGAAAGCATCTTTGACTTTGCCCCATCGTTCCTGGGAGACCCCCCTCCCTTTCCCAATCGGGACCCCAGCATATCACAGACACCGGAATTCGCGCGCTTAAATCAGCCTTCAGTCCTTCGCTCTTTCTTAGCGCGCTTCACCAAAGACAAACGATGGTCTTATTGTTGCTTCTACTCACGCACCTCTTTCCCGGTCTTGCTTACGGCATGGTCGACCTCGGACCTGCTAGGCTCAGCGTCGATGTGTTCATGACCATGGATTCCACAAAGGGCACTCCCTCTTCGTCCACCGAAGCAATCGCAAGCATTTCCGCCGCGCAAACGACGGCGCAAACTCCTTCACTGACAACGTCCCCGTGGCATCTATCCTCCGGAGGCTCGTCCTATATCGCTTCGGCTCGGGATTACTTGAAGGGCGCTTTGCAAGGATCCGACTTAGCAAATCCAGCCGTGGCGGACACCACTACCGCAGTCACGAACACAGCTCCTACGTTTACCCCACCAATCCCATTGTTAGCCGGCGCTTCATCGTATCTAGCATCAGCGTGGGATGGCGTGCAAGGAGCCCTGGACGATCCTAGGCTTTCAAGCTCGGACGGATCGCAGCCTCCCTTCGGGTTTTCGACCGCTATCGACTGGTCAGCTGGTAGTGATGTCGAAAGCAGCAGCCGGGCTTCTCGTCCGTGCCAGTCACCAACTTCTTTCACAAACACAAGACATTGCTCCAAAACCGCTAGTCACACAAGTCTGCTGTCTGCACCCACTGCAGGTCCCGCATCTGGGGGTCTCACGATGGGTTCTCACCCCGCATCGAACGGTACAGGCACTTGGACTTGGCCGTCGATCGTTTCGGCGTCGCCAACCGCGAGTGGCCCCTCGAACGGGTCAGCCCCCAGCACTTCCCCGGTTGTTGCGAACAATAGCGCGAAGGAAAGATCGAGAGCAGAATACTGGGCTTGGTGGACATTTGGGGCTTTCGTGCTTGTGGTAAATACTTGATGCAGGATACAGGCGGTGGACGCCTCCTGTGATGGTTGCAAGATGGTCGCGTAGAGTTGTGTGACGTGATCGGGATGGTTGTTTGGCTACTGGCCTGCGTTAAGACTGCAATATGAATGTCATGGACAGCGTGTATTTGAGGTTGCAATGGGGTCAGTCGAGAGCCTGTGTCGAGCGAACAATTCAGAGCAACACAGTACAGATTCACAGTTCCATCACAAGCAGTTGTGTGTATTTTACCTACAAGTTGACTTAACGTCCATCCACCTGTGCGGGGATTTCGCATGTGCCAGGGCACTTTTTCTGATCTTCGCTCTGCATCCGCTATCCACACCACATCTCACTGCTCACCCATCTCTTGCTGCTCTAATTTATTGGCATTTGCCTACAGGCCTGACCGTGTGTCGAAGCGCCGATCGCGTAGAAAGCCGTGAGTTACCATCGTTCAGCTCGTCGCTGTCGTCATTCCATGCTTCTGCTTCCGAGCTCGCGCAGAAGCAACACATAAGTTCGAAATGCGTTGGAAGTAAATTAGATGCGCTAGATGCGCTGCGGGAAGAAGAAGGTCGTACATTCGCGTGCGTGCCGCCAGGGACCGTTGACCAGTGTTTCGGCATGCAGATAAGCGCCAACAGGTTGGTCTTTCCACAGGCGCAGCTTCGGGCACGCTGACTAGGGCCAGACGCTGACACGCACCGATGTCGTCGCTTTCGCTCTCGTTGATTCGCTAGGGGAACGCTGCGCGACAATGCAGGCTGGCCGTCCGCTCCGTCCGCAGACAAGCCGCGTCACGGCAGTTCTGATCTTATCTAGCGGGGCCGACCGTCGATAGTCTCGCGGTTTTCAGCTGATGACGCCATTGGCACAATCTGACGTTCCGTCTGGCCCCAGACTAGCCGATGGTGGAGATCTGTAGTGGGGAACCCCGACCGAATCGACTCGACAAGCTCATCGATAGATGCGCCGAGTCGCATTCGGGCCAAGAGACATGTGGAGTCTTCGTCGCTAACAAATCTCAATGCCCCCGGGACAACGTGCAAATGCTCTAATTGAGTTTCTGCCTCCTGTAACTGCTTCTTGAGATTTTCAATTCTCGTCATGCCGTCAGGAACGTCCCATGAGCATTCCAGTCCTCTCGCATTGCAGAATTGACAGACAGGACGCTGTGCTGGGCACTTTGTCTTTCGCTTCCGACGTTGTATGCAGGCATTCTTAGCCACACCTGATCTCGTGGGGTTCGTTTTTTTTTTTTTTTTTCATACTGCATTCAAGCTAAATAGCTTATGGCACGCCGGCTATACTCACGACAGTCTATGTAACTTCTATGCGTGCTCCCGCGTCAATTTTTTGCTGTACAACCCTGCTCGCTGTCCCGACTCCACCGAGCCGCCACTGCTTTCGGGCCAACTGCCCTCCTACCATTCTATCTTCAGTATTGCTCCTCCTTCTATCATCCCCTCGCTCAGTTCACACGTCCTGATGCAATCGACTTACATCTCCTAGCTGGGCTCCCGCCGCATGCGGTCAAGCAGCATCAGATGAGCATCAATCTATGTGCTGTTGCCGCGCCACGAGTCTCGTCATGTTGGACGATCTTAATTCTTCCACCTCAGGAAGCGAGTCATCCATACTGATGTCCGAAGACACCGAAATTGGGTGACGCTGTCCATTTCGCTCGTGATCGGGTTAAGGTGTATGCGTCTCTTCCTCGCTTTCCTTGCTTGGCTGATCTTTGCTTGACCCGGTGTCCATCAAAGGCGGGCTGCTGCGTATGTCGTGCAGATTGTTTGTCCGTCTCTGTCGACTCTCGAATCTTTCCGGGCATTTCCTTGATGTCGCCATGTGGGCTCCCCCACAGTTCGCGCACTTCGCCGCGTGGTGCTCGCACGGTTCCTCCTTTTGACCGCAGCCTTCGGCGACACATAGGTGTTTCGCACCTTCGTGCTCGCCAGCGCAAATGTAGCATTTCGCCAATTCTGGGCATCTGCCGAAATGGTCCTGACCGCAGCATTGCATACACATGCTGCCTTCTCCCTTTTTCCAGAACCTCTCTGCTTCGTGGCGTCTGCCGCCGAAAGATAATCCTTTCGCCAGGATAGTATCAGCGGCATGCTTAGTCTTCAATGTCAAGACCAGTGTCGATCGCTTGATGGCTCCGCTGTCGAATCGCACGGCCAGCATGTCGCCTTTTATCCATCGCGGTGCGTACGGAAGCTGAGACCCAGTCATCACCTCGATCTCTTCCCGTGCCAATTCCAATCCACTTTCTGTCTTGTAACGGTTCAGCGCAACTCCATGCACGCGCAGGTTGCGCCACTTTTCTGTCTTCTCGATGCTAACGACCGCAGGGTCCAGTTTTTGCACAGCGGACATGACGACTGGCGCATATTCCAGCAGTCCTTCCGCGCACGCATGCTCACCCAGAAAAAGACAAATTGCCCTTCTCAATGTATTTCATTTTGACAAGTCGCACCGTCACATAAGCTCGTGCATGCGCAAGAGCTTTGTTGACCTCGAACATGATGTCTTTGGCGTCGTACTGGTGTGGCTGGCCACTCCTCAATAACAGTATCCGTCTTTGGTCCAGAGGATGTTTCTTCGGCTTTTTCTTGCGGGTTGATACGGTAGCCCATCCCGCTGCTGTCTGTGCTGTCGTTCGGGTCACGGTAGCCCACGTTCGATGTGCGTCTCGCGCGGGCTGTGATTGCAACTTCTGGTTCACACCTGCTTCAGGCGCTGTAGCATTACGCCTGTCTTCCCGTCTGATTCCATCTGCATCTTTGCTCTCGCAGCATTCAGCACTTCGGCAAGCTGAGCCTGCACTCTGGCTATGTCTTCACTCATTTCGTTGCGTAGAGTTTTCACGGCTTCCTCGGACGTTGCGGCATGCGCCGTGCACGCGGTCGTTCCGCCCCTGTTGGTCTGTATTGAGGCCTCTCGGACCTGTTGCACCAGACGTTCGGACACCGCTGCTGATCCTGTCCGCTTCCGCCCGCATCTGTTCCATCGCTGCTTTGAAAACTTACGTATCCTGAGTTTGCACTCCGGCTATATCTCCCTTCACCTCGGTGCGCAACGACTGTATATCACCTGCCGAGCTGCTGGTGCCGCCTGGCATGATGAAGCCTTGGCAGGCGTTCGCCATGGCGTTTTCGATCTTCTGCATGAATACATCTTCCTCGAAGCTGATGTCAGGCTCCAGTTCTGTTCTTCTTTGCTTTGCGGCTACCGGGCCTCCGCCATGGTTTTGCCATTCTTCCGAATTCTTCAGCAGTCCCCAAATCTGGAGGGCTAATTGTTCGGTGTAATCTCCGATTGGCTCGGAGGCTTCCCCACAGTCCCCTGAACGTGGAACACCACCCAAGGGCACCCTCCTGCCACCTTTGCCGCGGGCTGGCATACCCGCCAGCAAGATGCCGGGAATGAGAGTATGATGCACTTACTCAACTTGAGTTGCGCTTCCGAATGGTATGACGATTGACCTTGTCTGTGACAAAATCGAAAAGAGGTTCCTTGGGGTTCTGTTGTTGCTGTTTCGGCAAAAGCGACTCCCCACCATCCGTAGCCAAATCAATTGGCTCATGCAATTCGTCCGCCGACGTACCCTTTCTTGTGTTTGAGTACAGCGCTGAATCGTGAACCTCCGAGGGGAACGTAGGTGGCCAGGGCGCCTGTTCTTCTGCCACCAGTCCTGGCGATTCACGCCTGGTGGGACTGGCCATCTCCAAAGGATCTGACCAAGAGTATTCATGCCGCGGAGGTGGCAGTGGGCCAAGTTCAGTAGAAGCGGAGAATTGCTTTTTAGTATCGCTTGCGCTTCTCATGAGATCTTTCGCCTTGCTAAAGTGATCGTCGACCATATCGATGCTGCAAAGGACGACAGAAGAAAACGATTCCATGAATAGGACAGAATATATTCGATAAGAAGAACAATGAAACGGCAAATGTAGAGGATACGGGCAGACAACTTGTACTCTAGACATGCTGTATTGTAGCCCGTCGGCGACACGTGTGCTTGACAACCCAGCTGGCCGATTGGGCTGTGGCGCGAATGGTCCTGTTGCGTGTTCAAGTTTGACGAATCATCGCTTATTCTGTCGTGCATATGGCTCAACTCTGTCACGACTAGCCTGGTCTTGTGTAGTGCAACGCGAGGCTCGGGACACTCAATCTGGGGATTTGCGGCATTCCGACATCCGTGAATTTGAGTCTACTGATCAGCTCGAGCAGCCGCTGTTCGCTGTAATCGTGTACGCATGGTCATTTACTCGGGCGCTCTCGCGTGAGCTAGGTGTCGAAACAGAAGCATGCTCTTCACATATTGCTTTTAGAGGAGCTTGGCAATGAGAGGCTTGTATCGGCGGAAGTCCGCGGCGCGCGCCGTTAATGCTGACGTTTCCCGCCCATGATTTGTCAATGGCTTTTGTGAGAGCGAGGAACAAGATCCTTGCGCTGTTATTGCAGTGGAGCTGCCGTTCGTTGTCCCCCCCACGAAGAATCATAGCCAATCGCTCTGCAAAGACATGGTCATTCTCTGTCCGACAATCTGCGGGTATGCGATATCACGGAAGTTAGGGGGTGATCTAACGTACCTACTCGCAATTCATCCGTGGCTGCATATTGTGAACGTCTTGCTGTCAGGTGTCTGTGCTCGGTCGCCAGGCCTGTATTGGTAAACTCTACCCAAGGCACTGCACTGCTACAGGCGCCGAAAGGCGTGTTATTCAGTGGCCTGCTCTCGATGTGCCGCAAGGATCGCCCACTGCGTTTTGAAGTGCCCACATCATCTGTAAGCCTTTGGTCGATACGTAGAGGCGCAAGAGCACCTGCACATGGTACTGTATCATCTCCACAACTGTATGCGAAGTACCACTTGGATCTTCCCTACTCTCTCCTACCCACTGTGTACGCCTTATCCAAGTCGTTGAGGTCTTTTGGCTCTGTCGCCAGTGCCCGGATTCATAAGCATTACCATGCACAAATAGGCCTCGTCACTGGCCGAGACCCAGTGATGGAAGAACCCTGGATCATCTATGAGCTTCGCGATAGCTGGACTCCTCGGTATCACGTGATACCTTCGTCTTTGGAAAGAGGTGCCAAGAGATAGAGTAATCACGGAGGCCCTCCTGATTACTGTATCTCTTGGCATCACGTGCAGCATCCGTCAAGAGGGAGCGTATCGTCGAGTGTTCTACTCCGAGATTTACCCACCAGAGCTATACTTATTCCACGCTCCGCTTAAGATGTGGAGCCGGAACCACACAAAGAAGAGCTGGCAGACCGAGTGGCAACATGAAACGAGAGGTAGGGCTTCTTTTCGAAATGCGCCGGTGCCGGAAAGGATATTGCAGCTACACGAGGGGCTAAGCAAAAGGCAAAGTGCCATTCTGGTGCAATTGAGGACCGAAATAATAGGGCTTAGGAGTTTTTTTGTTCCGTCGAAGAGTGCCCGGCATCCTAGATCCAATGTGCAACTGTCGGGAAGGCCGCCAAACGGAACGACACGTCCTCTTGACGTGCAGGAAGCTCCGGGACCTCCGGAAGCAGGAATTTGGCCATTTGCCGGAACACAACAATCTCCGGGTGATCCTCAGTAAACGCAAAGCAGCCATCCAAGCCATTAATTTCATAGAACGTTCGCAGATCCTAGGGCGAAGCAGGGTCGAAGAGGAGTAGACGACGCCGAGCATTGGGGGGAGACTGCAGGTACGCAGACAGCGGAAGACAGGAATATCGACCACATAGTGATCATAGCACGTGAGCCACCGTCTGCGAAGGCTGGCAGGCAATCGGAGACGGTGGCTGAAGAGAAGAAGGGAGGGTGATTGAGGCAGCTGGTCCAGCTGGTATCTAGGTGTCAGGCTGGGCGAAGTGGGGCGGCCCGCACGGGACGCGTCGGCTGTCTGCCGAACTCTTCTCCACCGGGCATAGCTGCTAAAAACCGGCTGACACCGAGTAGCACATAATTAATCAATCAATCACTCCGAGATTTCATACCGGGTGCAGACGACAAGACGTCAGATGCTTTCCTGGCCGATGGAAACGCGCTACCGTGACAGCATTTAGGAGCGGATACCGATTTGTCTAGGGCCAAAATAAGGCACTGAGGATGACCTAGCGATCATACAGACGGCCCTGCAGGGTAAACATCGAGGCTCCAGCCACATTGAAGCCATGACGAGGATGGGCTTAGTAGGAGCGCTTCGATCTTGCTGGTTCCTGTGACGAGTATTTGTTTCTTCGCGGAGGTTGCGACGTCTTTCGTGCTGTCAAGCCAACGCAATGAAACCACAGCATGAAGGCTCGTAGTAGGAGCGGCGGAATGATGGCCTTTGATGAGACTCGAGGTCTAGCGCTGGGCTCGGGCAGCCAGCGTCGCGTCGGCTTGGGCCGTCTCCAGCCGTCCAAGCTCACTGGGTCCTGGAAATCACATGGTGCAGCTTGAGATTCTCGTGAGCAGTGACATGGTCTGCGGGGTTTTGTGCGCGCGGAGTGTATCATGGAGCAATACAGTGCTCCAGATTCGTGCATCTAAATTATCTTACACAGTCGTCTTCGCCACCAGCGCCCTCACGGCGCCCCGTATGGACATAAGCCCTGTGAACGCAAAAGACTGGTCACAACTCTTCGGTCCTCAAAAGCTCTGTTCAAACAAACAGAAAGCTTTCAAGGAGCGCGTTTACCAATCCATTTTGTCTTGAGCGTGAAGTAGCTTTTGATGACCGCACCAGACTTTTGCACTCGGACTGGAGTACTCTCTTCCGGGCGTGCAAATGTCACCGAGTTCTCGGATAGGGCCCATCCTTGTCGATGTGAACAGGGACGAGGCATTTGACCTGCGCAGCGATTTGCTGTCCAGACCCATGGTCTTCTCCGGTCTGGGTTGCCTCGACATCGCTCCAAGCCCTCAAATGGCTTAGAGCAAACCGACCCAGCGCTATGATCGTCGCCGATCGAGCAAAACGCTCTGCGTCAGATAATCTTCCCGGTCATCGCCGTCCATTGTTGGCAAGGCTTCATCACTGCGGCGGTGGTGTCGTCGAAGCAGAGAATCGGCCAGAACCAGAATCGTACTTCATAAACCCATATGCTGAAGCAATGGTACCACCGAGATACAACAGTCTGGCAGCTCGAAATCTCTCTTCGTCGGCTGTCGCCAAAGATTCAGTTAGCAACACATCGCTGTCTCCGGTCGCACGACTGGAGTCATTGAATATAAAGTACCACTGCGTCCACACCAGCCCTCGCATCATGTGGTCTTCTGGTAGCCAAATCTCCCCGTTTGGAACACAGTTGACTCATGTGGGAGGTCCAGGAACAGATGGGAGAGCATGCATCTCGGCGACGCGATTTAGTAGAACAATGAGTTTCTCCCAATCCAGTTTGTCCAAGCCCAGAAGTTTCTCGAGCATGCTGCAGAGATCGTCGTCAATACGCCTAACACGCAGCTGCGAGATAACCCATACGAAGACAAGCATGACGTGAACGTAAGGGAGCAAGAAAGGGAACGTATCCACACCGGATGCGCACTGTATGATCTTGTTGAAGCACCTGACGCAGAAATCCGATACGCACAAAAATGGCGATGGGAGCCTGTCGACAGCAGCAGCCGCAGAGGTCAACATGTAGGCACTTTGCTTAGCATCAGCGTAATTGCGCTGGACATCTGACTCAACTGATCCCTCAAAAGCCGCGAAGTCGAGGATTTGGCGCAAGAAGTTGTCTGGAGATCCGAAATCAAATAGAGCTGTGATGTTGAGGATTGCCAGCGAGACGCCATACACGCCGACTTTGCTGTCCAAGTGTTCATCTAATGCTGCCAAAGCGGCGTTGCTGACTCGCACTATGGCTTCAGATCCCTTGAAAGCATGAATATTTGCATAAAGACAAATCATGCGATCTTCCATCTGCTGCATTCTATGGTAAAGAGTTCGCCCATCGCGGAGAAATGGTGAGAACAGTCTGCACAAATAGTCGTCCAAGTTGAAACAGCGCCTAGAAGACATCAGTGCGCGGCTGTGCAAAGACAGTTGCCTCAGTGACGGGATCGGCGAACAATCGCGATAAATTAGTGATTTGATACCGCGTCGACGCCAATCAGCTGCGAGGACGAACCATTTGTGCGCCACGCTAGCCCATGTGTCGCGCAGTCCTTGGTTATCTTCGATGGCCATGCGGTAGTTACTGAGATTGCCGAGGTACAAGTACCAGGTGTCGAGCAGTTCCGTCACGGTTCCCATTAGTGATTCCAGCAGCTCATAAGAGTTGTATATGAAGGTCACCAGGCGATTGTGCGGAGCTGACGTGCGGTGTAGCAGTAGTTCCAGAACAGATTCAATGCCATGCTTCCACATGCGTCTTGGCAAACGACACCTAATCTTAGCATCGAAATCTGCAGAAATTGTGGGTACGTGCTGAGCTTGCACAAGAAACTCATGATGCCAGTATAGTAGATTCACGTGCAGGCAGGTGATGTGTTGAATGTGCTTCTCGGTGAGGGTATCTTGCGGGTAAGAAGACATTCGCGCGACAGAAGTTTTGCATGCCCTTTCCGCCTTCACAAGATTGGCGTATATGACTCTGGCCTGGGCAGCTTGCTGCTCAGGCGAGAGAAAAAGAGACTTTGTCTGAACTGCGGCATTTTCATCACCTGCACTAACCCGAATTTGCGACTGTTGCTCTTCATTGGTGTCTCGAATTGTGTCGTGTCGCTCGCGAGGGTCTATGAGCGCAGGCCCGGCTGAGGTTGCATCATTACTCGATGGGGATCCAGTCGTTGTGTCTTTTCGCATGTATGGGTGACGACGCGATCTGGCGGGTGGTTTCCTTGATTCCTTTGTGCCTCGGAGCGGCCTCGACAGAGATGAGGCTTCGGGATGATTCATGACGGACGGCAAAGTGATCATCCGCTGAGAACCGATGATCTCGGTCGCTTCCGAGCAACTTGCGGCGTCGCATCTACTGTTCCCTGACTGTTCCTCACGGTGGTCTTGTCCATCGGCCGGCGGTTCGGATTGTCCGGACTCGCATCGTTGAGTCATGATCTAATCGTCGGATCCGGATTGGTTGAGGAAGTAGAGCTTCAACGGCAAGTTCGAATAACGTTACCGCGAACAGGCACACCCAGCGTGCGCGTGGTATCGGCATTCGCCGTTGGGGGGTTTGCCAGGGAAGCAGCGAAAGTGGCCTTGGGTCTCTTCGCACAGTGAGATAAGATTGTCAACAATACGCCAACACATGTCGCCCGCTGACGGCCGGGCTTTAAACGTTGCGGTGCCTACAAGGGCAAGGCGTCCGTGAAGATCGATCAGGCAGTGAGGCGATCAGCGGGTGAAACGCGCAGGCTGCGTCGAGCACGAATGCTTCTGCACGCCCCTTTCTGTGCTTCCGGTGAAGGGATGATGAGATTAAGCGGAAGCTGAAGAATGAAGTGACAGGGCAAAGCGAGTGTCGCAGCGCCTTGTACGTCACCGTTCACGTGGATGTTCTCTCAACCCTGCTTAGGTCGCCTTGTTTGTTGCTTCATTTTCACCAAGGCTCGAGCCATACAGTCTTCAGAACGACCAGCTTTTGCGCTGGCTGCTGTACGATCTCGATTCTCGCATTCCACTTCCGAAGCCCGCTTGCTGCAAACCTTTTGGTGTCACAGCCAATTCTGGGCATTCAGGGCCTGATCAGAACATCAGTGACCAATCAACCCACTGGAAACACTGCAAAGGACGGAAAGTTACTGACTACAACGGCCTTCATGATGTTCTGACCAGACTGCTTCCTTTTTGCAACCATCAGTACATCTGCGCGAATTCTCTCGAGAGTGACCACAATCGAAAGACTCGTGGATCGTGTAGCACATGTCTGCGGCGCGTGAATGTCCGTGAGCTGCATGAGCTTGCTGGAAAGTCAACAAAAGGCGCGCAATCGGCGTTTAATCGAATGATGGAGCTTTTTGGAGCTGGCAAGACGCTTATATGCGGCTACAAAATCGTCGATACCATCTCGGACATACCAATGCAAATCACGCTGCAGACTTAGCTCCGTACTTCGCACAGCCATGTTCGACAATATAAGCTGCAGGCGAGCTTGTCCAAAGAACACTGCCGCGCATTGCGTCAAGCCACAGAGCAAGATTTGTTTCCCCAAATTTAGAAGCTTTCCCCACCTCAAGCACGTCCACACCTCAGGCACGCTTGACGGGCCCGGTGTCGAGGAGCTTCCACTACTTGTATCTCACACATCAACAACTCAATCCATCAGAAAACATACTATCAAGAAGCTACAGTACCACTCTACAAGTCTGCGACAAGTTTATGTTCTGAACCGGGCTGGTCGGCGCACTGGCCGGCCTTTCGCCGTGGTCGCCTGCTCTACAGGCTCAATGACTACTGGCTCTCGTAGAGTGTTTGGGGCACTCTCAGCAGCTGGCTCTTTCTTTGAGAAGCTTTGCAGTCGCCTGCTCGCAGCCCTCGATGCCATGTCATTCTGTTTCTGAGCTTTCTTAGCCTCTCGTGACGCCTGTGCTGCGGCCTTTTTCTGAGCTGCAGCTGTCTTGCGAGCAAAAGCAGCTGCAGCTCGTTCATCTCGCTTCCTCTGCGCCTCTACCTCCTTCTGCGCCTTTTTCTCAGCTCGTTCTTGAGCCCTGACCTCTTTTTCTTGCTGCGACTGCTCCTTCTCTCGCTCTCTGCTCGATGCAATGTCTCGCGTCTTCTGGATTTTGGAAGGGCTCATGAACAGCGTCCCAGATGGACCAGAGGACCTTAACTCGTCTATAACCTTCCTCTTCCTCTTCTTCCGCTTTTCCTCTTCGTGGATAGACTCACTTAAGTGCTTCACATTCAAATCTGATAACACGAGCTTGGCCGAGAGACCGAGCACCGTGTCGCTGAGCCTCTCCAGCGTCTTTTGCGTCTTGTTGTCGCTGTGTGCCGAGCTGACGCTGAGGATACTTCTTAGCCTCTTTGTCTTCGACGGCGAATCGTATATACTCGGTGGACTGTCGCTCCATCGTTGCGTGCTTCGCTGAGACCTGGTCTCAGCTTCCTGGGCCGCAGGGAAGGATTTGAGCACTTTCTGAGGATCCAAAGGCCAGATCCCGGTCTTCGACCAAGCTGACGCTATGTTCTTTTTCGTAAAGGCCTTCTCGAAGGCTGGCCAGAAAAGCGAGAAGAAGTCTCGTTTGCTGATGCTCGTGTGGCCTTCTGACTTCCTGACTAAGTCATCGAGCGCCTGGCTGTAGTAATTGGCCAGTGGGGCAAAGACGCTCACATCTAGAGGCTGCAGCCTGTGTGTAGAGTGCGGCGGGTAGACAGCAAGTAGGATCTTGTGCTGCTCGCACCAGTTGAGGAACTTCATGTTGACGTGTGAGCCGTGTCCATCAACGAATAAGAGCCTGTGAGATCGCCTCGCTTTA
>NW_027191557.1:0-16025 GCF_011745625.1 Cladosporium halotolerans | reverse complement strand
GTTGTTGATGTGTGAGATACAAGTAGTGGAAGCTCCTCGACACCGGGCCCGTCAAGCGTGCCTGAGGTGTGGACGTGCTTGAGGTGGGGAAAGCTTCTATAGATCTTATATTCATACATCAATCTCATGCTTCACTGGTACACCAGAAGCCCAAGACAAGCTCATCTGCTGGCAAGGTTGAACAGTCACACCTCGCCGCTACTCCTCCTTATGAGTCCACCCTAAGATCTCTTGAGCCTTGCCGGTAGTCCAGAAGGCTTGGTTGCGAGACAAGTCTCCTCTGATTTCGGCCTCGGGATAGTATTCCTTTGCCAACTTCTCCGACGGCGTTGTCTGCGTAGTAGTAGGCGCGACAATGTTGAAGATTTCACAGTCTCTGAAATGATCGCCTTTCTCGATAGCCAAGAGGCAAGCTCTCGCAACAGCCTCGGGGTGGACCCAACCCCAAAGTTGCCTGACAGCAGATCCAATCCACTGCTCCTCGTGTTCCTTTTTGACGTCCTTCAGCGGCAATACTTCGTGGATGCGTAGGCAGGCGACTTTCATGCCAGGAAACCAGTCCAAAAAAGCTCTAGCCTGCGTTTCAGCTTCTTGCTTTGCAAGCGCGTAAGAGTCTGTTGGATGCTGCGGCGCGTCCTCGTCTATAGGAAAATATTCAATGTGCAGCGGCTGGTTAGAGTATGATAGGCCGATCGCATTGACAGAGGAAGCGTAGCAAAATCTCTTAATGCCATGCTCGCCCGCTGCCCGTAGGCCGTTGAATGCAGAGTTGACGTTGTTGTTGTGCACTTTCCAATCCTCCTTTCCCATCGGGTCCGGTATTGCAGCGAGATGGATCACGGCGTCGCAGCCCTGGAAAGCCTCTAATGTGTCGGCGTAATTGTTGGCTACGTCGGCCGTCCTCATCACTGAATTGGGAGTCCCATCGTACTCTTGGTCGGTGCGGTTGATTTGAACGGTGCTGTGGCCAGCTTTGGCACAGATCTTCACGACGTTCTGTCCAACGGTGCCTCTGGCACCGGTAATGGCGATCTTCATCGTGCTGCCGGATGATGAAGAATTCGCAATCTACGGCGTCCTGTGCAGTATTTATGTACAACGCGTCCACGGATAGATGTGACGTTGCTATGAGAGATGGCCACATGCCGGCGGAGGCCACGGCAGCTCTATCCTCGCGTACCGCAGGCCTCGCACTTTGACTCACGACCGATTGGAAGTGCATCACTCGCTAAGCAGCCAAAACCTCAAGAAAACTCTTGACCAGAGCCTGGCTTCTGCCATGTTTCTCCGCGGACGGTAGATGCGAACTGTGATGTAACAAGAACATCGCCTACATGTAGCTTGTTTTGCAATCGCCCGTTTTGCCACTGCTTATGGTGGCACTGCGGGTTACGGCCAGCTGGAGTGTCGAGTCGTTTAAAGCTTCCTCGACGTCATGTTACAATTGCCGGAAGCTAGCATTTGTTGCTCCGAGGAAATGCTCCAGGATGTGCCAGGCGCCGAATACAACAAAACAGCAGGCGTGCGGGGAGCACAACGCTTGCCGAGTAGAACAAAGCGGCAGCCACAAACGGTAGGCGGAGAATCCGCTCCGCTCGACAGCATGCTTACCTAATAGATTCGCTTTCATTGGCCAGCGGACTCTCTCACTCTGACGCTGCGGACGGATGAAGGAAGCTTAATGGTCATTGAGCTCAGCCCAATGGCGCGAGCGAGAGTGTCCCTCATTTGGTTTCGATTCGATGCGCGAATATGTTGAACCACCTGCCAAGGTAGGGGAGAGCATCCATATCCGACTTGATGGACCGCTGTGGGGGTAGAGATGAGCAAGCTGCAGTATGTCGTCGTTCACGGAAGCTAAGGGTGGAAACATCACAAGGTACAATGATGCTAGAGAGGATCATGGCCAATACGCTTAGATATAATGACGGTGGCTTACATACCCGTAGGATCCGACGAAGCAAGTGTAGGAGTGACGTCCAAGCCTATAATGGAGCTTGAGCTGACCTTACACCCCTTAAAGCCTCTGGAATGATACCTTCCATCGCACGAGACAATAATAATGGCTTCACAGCGTGCGTCAATAATGCTGCTATTGAGCAGCACAACTGACTGACCAAAGTCTCAGAGCTACCGGAGTTTCCCTTTGCTCGCGAACACGGTTATAATCCGTCGCCACTCAATGCAAAACTCCGCCACGAAGATCCTGTGTCCAAGGTCAAGCTTTACGACGGCAGCCAAGCGTGGATCATCACAAAACACGAGGATTGTTGCGAGATTCTGGATAGCTCGAAACTCTCCGCCGACCGCCGTTCTCATGGCTACCCAGAGATTCATCCCGGAGGTCACAAGGCCAAACACGCAAAACCCACATTCATCAACTTGGACGACCCGGATCATGATAAGCAGAGAAGAATGCTCGAATCGGAGTTTACACCCGAGACCGTTAACAAGAAATGGCGTCCTATCATGGAGCACACGGTCGACATCATCCTAGACAAGTTCATCCAAAAGGGCAGGGACCAGCAGCCGATCGACTTCATGGAAGAGTTTGCAAATATTGTCCCGCCTCAGGTCATCTACAAGGTCCTTGGCGCGCCGGAAAAGGATGTAGAACGCCTTTCTAAGGATAGCGAGCTTCGCAACACCACCGCCCGAGACGCGGCAGAATCAGCAAACAAAGAGCTGAACGACTACATGAAGGACCTCGTCAAGCAAAAGATTCAGCAGCCTAGGGACGATGTGATCAGCAAGCTTGTTGTTGAGCAGTACAAGTCCGGCAATCTTTCGGAAGGTGATATCACAACATTGGCCTTTCTCGTTTTGACCGCGGGCAATGCTGCGCTTATCAACAGCATTGGTCTCGGTACCCTTACGCTCATGCAACATCCAAGTCAGCTAGTACAATTCAAGAAAAACCCCTCAATGGCTGCTCAGATCGTCAACGAGATCACCAGGTATCACACTATCTCCGCGCTCAACAGCCGCCGCGCAGCGACGGAAAACATGGACATCCGCGGGAAGCAGGTGAAGAAGGGTGAGGGAGTCATTTGCTCGGTGCAAGCGGGTAACCGCGATGAGGACAAGTTTTCCGACCCGGAAACGTTCGACATCCGTCGCCACTTCGACAAAGAGGACTCGCTGGGGTTCGGCTATGGGCCTCATCGATGTCAAGGTGAGGCGATCTCGCGTGTTGAACTTGAGATTGTCTTCACGAAGCTCTTCCAAAAGCTGCCAAGCCTACGACTTGCGAAGTCACCGATGAACTTTATTCCGCCCGGCGCTAAGCACCTAAAGGGCAGCACTCTGTTTACGTCTAAAAGTCTACGTCCACCTTGAAGAGATTGAATCAGACACAGCCCCCAAACTCATTGTCCTTCACCGCGGAGTCATCTTGACAATATGCATTCTCTCACTCTCGAATGCTCGTGATTGCTGGTCGGCGGGTCTTCTTGAAGCTGTGTTTCCAAGTGTTCATCGTCCTATCTTCAGCAGATGAAGCGGGGGCCTGCCGTGTGCACGAGGGTGCGTGGTTGGTGTGCGAAGTTTATGGTTAGTAGGGTACGGCTTTTCGGGTCGTCGCTGATAATCTTCTACATCGTCGTTCGCCCTCGCGCGCTGGCGTCTCGTTCGAACCGTTTGGTAGCCAGGGTGAAATGTATAACAGCTCGCACTGCATCCATGTCCGGTCTCCAGTCGTCGATATCTGTCGAGACACTACCTCCGAGCAGACGCGGGAGGTCCTCATCGCCTGTCCATATGCCCAAAATCTGCCGTTGTTCGCTCCACCTGACACAATGAAAGATGAAATGTTCTCTCGACTCGACTGCCTCGCCGCATTCACAGAAATTCGTTTCCACTGCTTTGATGTTGTGCAAGTACATGTTCAGTGGTGTTATCCCTGTGCGGAGCTGCGAGAGGACACTCGCTTGTCTTTTGCTGAGCTCGTCGTACATGCGCCGAGTGTGACTGCCAGGCCACCCAGCGTCGATTCTGCGCACTGCGACCCCGACCATCGTCGGCATTTGCGCAGTCGTTTGCGCCAGGCGTTGTTGGGCCTTCAGAACGATCCGCTTGGTCAGTCTGGGTCGGTCACTGGCCACTCGTCCTTTGTCGGTGGACCGCTTCGCGAGCTGTTTCGCTCTTTGCCCGAGCTCGAAGATAGAACTAACTGGAGCCGACGCAAATACTACGCGGATGCCGAACCCTTTCAGAAACTCTATGTGTTTCAGAATCCCACCGATGATCCATTGTCTGGTCCGTTTGGGGGAAGCTCTCAACGTGATTAGGACAGTACGGTTGTTGGTGAACACTCGCACGGTGTGGCCGTGTACTCGCGCCGATAAAGTCCCCGCGTACACCGCGCCGACAACAAAACCAAGACCTGCCTCGATCGAGGCCAGAGCGGCTGTATAGGCATCACTCTGCCCGATAGTGCCTAATGTCTTGTCGTACTCGTGTCGCGCAGTGTGGTTTCTGATCCGATCTATGCTCTCGATCGCGCCACCGATACCGACCAGCTGGTTCCTGACCGACGCGCTGGTGGCGATGCGGATACCATGCGTCTCTTGAGCTCGTGCGGCCGACTGCAGGCCGTCGTCTGTGCCGTCGACTGTGTCGGGTCGCGCGTCCCATGGAGCTGATATATAAGGTTGTGTCGCCTCCAAGCCATCTAAAGGTGCATTCTGGCCGTACTCTGCAATCTTCTGCATAGGTGACACGAACCTTTTGCACGCCGGACGCCTAGCTATCAGCGCGAGAGGGTGCGTGCCCGGCATGCTGCGGAGGTCGAACCACATCTTCAGAGCTTTTCGCTTATGCCGTTCCTCTATCGTGGGCAGATTTGCTTCCGCCTCTGCCACCGCTGTGCCAACTGTCTGGAAGCATCCGACCACAGCCTGTCCGCCAATCCTCTGCACTCGCTTGAGCACTCTCTCTGTGCTAGCCCTTCTGGCGTGCATCCACACCGAGGATGCGTAGTCGACCACAGGAGCCACTGTCGCGTTGAACAGCTTTCGCGTCACTGACGGCGAGAGTCCTCGCAGCCGCTTCAGCGCCATGGCTGCCTGCAGTCCCTTCGTCGCAGCGCGGGCCGCGTGTTCTCGGTGGGTGCTCGCCAGCAACACGCTTCCAAGCGATGTTGCTGAATCATGGAATCCATCTGAGGGACGTCATCGAGCCCAAAGCCGTGGCGTGACGCCTTGACTAAGGCAGGACGGCGAACAGCTTCGAAGTTTGGATGATCACAAGGCGAGACGAAGGATAGTGGACCAGAAAAATACTTGGGGATAAGGCCATGCCTGTCATAAGCTGCATAGCTTGAATACAGTATGATCACAAAAAAGATGCTACACCCAGTCGCCACTCAAAACCACGCCAAGCCAATAGTCGGACTTGAGCCCAAGTGAAGGAATGTGATCATATCTTAGTTCTTTTGTTTAGGGATCTGCAGCTCTATGCATTCGCTGAGGTCGATACTCATGGCGTCGAGGGTGCCCAGATCGTTGATGTCCGACGCGCAGTTCGTAACGCCGAGAGCATTGCCGTTGCCGCTGCCCATTTGCCTTTGAGAAACTGGGAATTGGCTATTGAAAAGGGAAGAGTCGAACTCACGCAAAGGCTGCTCCCGCGGCGAGCTTAACAGGCTTTGAAAGTCGAACGCCCCGAGCGCGTGCTTAGTATGGTATATCTGCTCTGGAGTGCTCATGTCGACGAGGACTTGGGTCCCTCCTGGTGGGTAGAGCTGGGGTTCGTTATTGAAGGTGGGCATGTGGAGGGGAAAATGGTTGATTGGCAGCGGGTCAGGGTGGTTTTATTGCGGTTTGGGGTTAGGCCTGCATCGCGGGATCGTAAATTGGCGCGATGAGGCCTTGTTAAGCCACTTATGACTTGTATCGAGTTGCGACGGGTTTAGGTGGACCGATTTGTTGTTAAAGGACGCTGTCCGAGGTTGACTCTGGTGGCTGTGCTCTGCGTCTGAGTTTGAGCTGCTAAATGCTCGTTGATGGGCATAGCCCGCTCCCTCGCTAACCAGTCTCGACTGGAGCAAATCGCAATTCTCTTTGAAGATATCCAGCCCACCAATCTCGTCGTGCTTCGACTTCCACAGACTTATGGCGCGAAGGACGTCATGGGTGAGAGGGCGCCCACTGGGCTCATCCAGAGGCTTGCCATCCCAGGCTGATGCTTTCAATAAACGATGGTACATCTTCTGGAGACCGGAGACAAGCTGAGCTTGTTGTGACTCGAGCATCTCTACGTACCCATTCGGGTAGATCTTGCCGCATGATCTTCTTATTCTCAGACTGCAGCAGGTCAGCTCTTGTTCTGTGATCCTTAGTGGCTCCATACATGCGTACTCAAAGGCACAAATGGCGTTGTTCTCCTTGCATCGAGAGCATGGGTTGGATCCACCGCATTTGCATTTCTTCATCCGACATCTATCGCAAGCCCTGGATACTCGCTTACGGATGCGTTCAGTCGAATCGTGCGAGAACGCCTTTGCTCTTGTGGACCGAGACAGTTTTTTGGTGGGGTATAAAGGTGTTGGCGACATGAATTGTATGGGATCTGATAATGCGGTGTGTCTTGACGTTCGGTTCAGATTTAACCTCGAAAAATCCGGTCATTCAGATCCAGGTCGATCAATGAATTGAAACTTGGTTTGTAGGGCTCGACACAACGTAGGCTGTAACGCCCAAGAAACGGTTGTGTGGTGAGAAATACCGATGAAGGTACGGTGTTGGGCCACCTGAAATAAGCCTAGTGCACCGTGGAGATGCTCGACACAAACCGTCAGGACCCTTGGTAATACGCTGATCGGCGTGCCAGGGGCGGGTACCGACACCGCGTTTGCTCGCATCCAAGACTTAAACGAGCATTACGTGTTCGGCGCCAATAGTGCTCGTCCCGCTGCGACGGGGGTCGACGGCAGTTGACGCCGCTATTAGCACGGAACTAACGAAGACAAGTTTTCCGCTGCTGCAACGTGCATATGTGACTGACATGGTGACCGAAGGTCCGCGAGCTCAGAAGTGCTTCCCACTCAGTTCGCGTAAGTCCACGGCCTTCCACTATGTCGTGGTCCAAATCCTCACCGCTCAAAATGCTATACTGCATTCTGGCATCTGAGTTACCGGATGCGATTTAACGTGTTTCAGCTTTTCCCGCGTCTCGCGGAGCGCAGCCGAATTCCAAGTGAAACTGTCACACCGTTCCCAAACGCTTTTCTGCAGGAAACTGCGCTTTTCTATGAGCTACAGCTTTCCTGTTTGGTAGCCGTAGTTGTTTAGATCTTGTTTCGGAATTGGTTTTTATCAATTGACCGGCTACTATTGTTCATTGCGGGCGAGACAAGTGTGTATTATCTCTTTGGCGGTAGTGAGTGTTCGATTCCCGGGAAATTCTGGACAAAGACCGAACAAGCGGCAACACAAGCATGCCGCCTCAGGAAGACCTTGAACCTCCAGCTATGGAAACACGGAATGCCGCTGTTTGTATGGGACGATTGTCGTTCCTTGCCTGGAGATCCAGGTCACCATGACGTAGACCCAGATCGGAGAAACTTGCCGAGGAGCGAGGAGATGCCGTATTCGCCTGTAGGAGATGTACAGCCGAGCACGATTGGATGGGTCTTCTGCAAGCTTGAGTTAAGCTCGTATTGATTACTCCCACCTCGCAGATACATCTAACTGTATCCGCGCCGCGGGAGGTGGCAGGGCCGCCATCCATTCGTGGCCCTCCCATGTTGTACAAAGAAACTGTAAATGGTATATGTCGTGGCATGTCAACACTCCTGGATCGGGTTGGAACACCGGCCGATTGATGAAAATGAGGTCGCTCTGCAGCTGCAAGTTGCCGGATATGGCCAAGGCCAAGCAGGTGGGTTTCGTGGTCAACGTGGGAGTTGTTGGCGTTTCAATAGACCACAAGCACTTCATACATGGAATGGGAAATCTCCTGAGCCACCAGAGGAAGCTTTCTCCAATCCAAGCCACAAGGCGCTGATGACAGGAATCAATCACTAGAGAATTTCATGCAAATTGAAGGTTAGGCAACTGCTAAGCTAAAATGTCGAAGTTTTGGATCGATGATTTCTACTTGAAGGGGCGCTTAGCACAGCTCACTGCCGAGAGTGAACACTCCGCGAAAACAGGTCAGCCCTCTTGGAGTATTAAACGAGTGCCAAGAACAGGCCCAAGCGAGAATACTCGCAAGCTTGTTTCTAGCGCCTGTCCCGGCGTATGTCATTTCTCGTGGTCTCCGCGGAATTGTATAGGTTTGAGCTTGACGACGGCGGACGGAAGAATCTCAAGATGGCCTTGGCTTGTAGGCGCCCTTTCCTCTGCTTTCCCAGCAAAGACCGGTGCCCTTTTCGAACTATTTGTCTCCTTACTTACTGGAACGGAAAGCTCAAGACAATCCTCAGTTTGCATCTGACAACCCAAATTTTAACAAGCTAAGGTCCACATAATGGGATTCTTCGCTCTCGCGAAACCTAAAAACGAGCCAGGTGCTGCGTGGCCGGCCATCATGGTTGGTATGATTGCAGCCTTCGGCGGCATTCTCTATGGCTACGACACGGGAACAATCAGCGGTATCCAAGGAATGCCTTACTGGATAAAACAGTTTTTTCCAGGTCTAAATGAGGGAGTCGACTACCGTATCGAACCAGGTAGCCTTCGAGTGGACGCGGGAGAAATTTCATTGATAGTCTCGATTCTTTCCGTTGGTACATTCGTTGGGGCTCTTCTTGCCGGGATTCTCGCCGATTTCGCAGGACGAAAATGGGGTCTGATCTTGTCTGCTGGCATTCCTTTTAATCTAGGTGTTATCCTGCAGGTGGCTGCGACGGAACGAAGTCTATTCAATGCCGGACGGTTCTTCGCTGGCCTTGGTGTTGGCCTTGTATCCGTACAGGGTGCGTGAGCCTCTATCGTCCCGGATCGGCAAAAGCTGATTATGAATCCTTAGTTCCAATGTATCAATCAGAGACACTTCCAGCGTGGATTCGGGGCTTTGTGGTCGGAAGCTACCAACTGTGCATCACTATCGGCTTGCTTCTAGCAGCTCTGGTGAACTATGGTACGCAGGATCGCACAGACAGTGGCTCCTACCGTATTCCTTTGGCCATACAATTTGCATGGTCTATCATCCTTTGCGGGGGGATGTTGATGCTACCCGAGACCCCTCGGTTCTTGATCAAGAAAGGAAAAAGCGAAAAGGCAATGGAGTCTCTTAAATTCCTCCGCAGACTTGAATTAGGCCACCCCGCCTTAATCCAGGAGCATCAGGAAATTCATGCGAACTACCAATATGAGAAGTCACTTGGGAAGGCCTCTTATATTGGTTGCTTCAAAGGCAGTGTCGGCAAGCGTCTTCTTACAGGCGTGGTATTGCAGTGCCTTCAGCAGCTTGTTGGGATCAACTTCATCTTCTATTACGTATGCTTTGGCTGGAAATGAAATGACGTAGGCGGTATCGCTGACAATGCGCAGGGGACTTCCTATTTTCAATCCCGCGGTGCCACTTCACTGCCTTCCCCCTTCATCCTGCAAGTCATCACCAATGTTGTCAACGTCGTGTCGACCTTTCCTGGCCTTTATGCTATCGACAAGCTTGGCCGCAGGCCAGTTTTACTCGCCGGTGCCCTAGGTATGGGTATATCGCAGTACATCGTCTCTGCATGCGGTGTTTCTACCAATTTGCAAAACGCCGCTTCGGTCGCGGCGCAGTTCGCCTTCATCTGCATCTACATATCTTTCTTTGCCTCCACGTTCGGCCCTGCCGCATGGGTGGTCACCGGCGAGATATTCCCGCTAAAAACGAGGGCAAAGTGCTTAAGTATGACAACAGCGGCGAACTGGTTCTTCAATTGGCTGCTGGCTTTCATAACACCTTATTTGACGGGTGCAGACTATGCGGACCTAGGACCAAACATTTTTTGGATCTGGGGTGGATTCTGTTGGATCGCGGTTGCGTTCGTTTGGTTCATGATTTACGAGACGAAGAATCTCACCCTCGAACAGGTGAATGAGCTCTATGGTAAGTCCTCCTTCGCTCATGCGACTCTCGAGAGCCGTGCTTTTCCGGCAGTTATGCTAAAGGTTTTTCTGCAGATCACACTAGCAAAGCATGGCGGAGCAAGAATGTTAGGCCAGAGGTGGCATTGGCCGACGTCGGAATGAGGGGCGAAAACCAAGGAGGCAGCATCTCGGACATCGCTGCCGAGCAAGAGCACAAGAGGGGCAGCGTCGCTGGCCATGATATTCATAGGCACATGATTGAACAGCGCGAGAAAGTCTAGAATAACGTGTATCCCGATCTCAACTTTTTCCTACTCGTCCATGACGGGAGAAACATTCGGGAGATCGCCTGCGGACGTTGTTTATCTACTAAGACACCAGACCAGCATCCGGTCATAACGCAGACGTGAAACGTTGCGGGTGAAGGCTTGCCTTACCTCTCGGAAAGCATTGAAGCAGACTACAAACAGGGCTAAAACCAAGCCGGAGGTGTTTCCTTAGAAGATGGATTTTCATCGATGTTTCCGGACTTTGCTTTACAGTACCCTCGTTTGTCTTCACTCTTGATGGCACCGCGTCTCCCAAACATCCAGACGTTGTATGCGATTATCGATCCGATCGTTCTCTCTTCGACTACGTGCGAGTCAAGTATATCAAGGGTGTGGCCAATGCCACTCTTGTGTCTCTCTTCTCATGTCCTGGCCAGCGTATCTGGTAGCCTCCACAGCTGATCGCATGCTTCTTGCCAAAGTACGACTATTGCAGAAGCATTACTTTGGCTGGTCTTTCGATGGCAACTTCCAAGGCTGCCATTCCTATCACGTCGTGCTTTTGCAAATATGTTGCATTACTGTTATTATCGGTGGTCATTGGTATTGGGATTCTTTGCTTTGGCGTGGGAAGGAGGACTGGTGATCGATGAAATTGTTTGAATTCGCATCACGAGGTAGCCCTCTTTCATTCATCATGAGGCGGTCCACCCACGGCCCTATACTCTTCGTTGCCGCATGCTGTTCTAGATTCCTTCATTATTGGACGCCCCGGAAATTGCCAGACGCGACTCCTCGAGCTGCGTGGCGATAAAAAAATTCATTCCATGCCATAATGAGCAGTCTCCACAGCTTGGGAATGCTGGTGTCGACTTCGGCGCCACTGCTACCGAAGCATCTCTGGAATTGTGCGGAATTTGTAATAGCCACACCAGCACAGGCACTAAGATCTTGAGATGCGCTGCGAAAGGTGGGATCCTTGTCAGCGGTGGCCAGAGCGAGGACGGCGTCCCCCAGCATCTCGTGAGTGCGGAAGGTGGTGGGTTGTGAGTCAGAGTTGAATGAGCTTGGCGTCTCCTTTTCGCATGGGATACCAGAGGGGATGGTTTTGCTTCCAAATTAATCTGCGACGACTGCAGTCTAAAATGATGGAATATTTCGGATGAAAGTCAAAGCGGCTTGGCTCCTTTGTCTACTTTCAACGCTTTACACAACATCATCCCCCAACCAACCTTGCCACCACCACAGAAACTCTGTTTCGTTTCAAAGGGTGTATCGAAAGTGCTTGTCACCCTCTTCCAGAACCTTCTCGCCCCGGTCCGCCTTCTTGTTCTGGCGCTTGAAATCTATTGTGAGCAGGCCCACAAGTACCAAGATTAATGCCTGCGACCCCATAGCGACGCTAATTCCCGGCACGTAGTCAGGAGCATCCTCGCTTCTGAAAACTGTTGACCCCACAATACCTCCCAACGCACCAAATCCGACGAGAGTCGCTGAGCAAAATGCTCGCTTCCATTGTCCGCGAATGTTGTTTGCCTGGTACGACATGGCGACCGGTACGTTCGCATTTGCGCCAGCCGTAGCAAAAAACACGCCAAAATACCGTACCTTCGCGTTGCTGTGGAAGCCAACAATTGCAAGGCCGATGAGAGCCATTGTGGCGTTGAACGCGCAAGCAGGCCCGCGCATATGGTATTTGTCACCCCACCATCCCGTGAGAAGCATCTGCGGACCTTTCAGCGGTACTTCGATAGAGAATAGCTAAAGAGGGAAGCACAACACTCACCATAATGCCTGCAAAAACATACGGTGGGGCAATGAGGCACTGCGATGTACCAGTATCAAAGCCGAGGCTGTAGTCCAGAATCTGTGGGAGGACTATCGCAAGGATCAGGGCTTATCGTGCAAGAATTATAGCCGGGACGCTTACAGTATGCTAGTGCGTACGACACGGTGGTAATAGAACCGAAAATTGTGGCGTAAGCCCAAATCTGACGAATCGTTAGTGCTATTTCCCTGTAGCGTTCAATTGGTTTCCTTTACCTTCCAATCTAAGCCGGACGCAGCCCACTTTTTCAGGTTGAAACGCTCGACATTAGCATCGCCACGGTCATGGTTGACACGAGCGAGGATGCAAAGCCGTTCTTCCTCCGTCAAGAAGCGCAGACTTCGTGATCCTTCATTGTCTGGAAAGGACCTGAGATATACGTAGCCGAGACACGCGATAACGACCGTCAACTAAAGAAAACATCAGCATAATACGCACTTGAAATAGTCATGCAAGGAATGAACTGTATGAAAGGATTCGGAAGAGTGGGCAAGGCCCTCTCGAACAGTAATGGCGGAGGGGCGCACTTACAAGCCCTTCAATGATGAATATCCAGCGCCATCCGCCGTAGCCTGAATTTTGTTAAGGGTGACATTTGACTGGAGGAGATCCACCGACTCACCCGCAACGCCTTCCATCTGCATCAAACCAAACGCGAGAATGCCACCGAACGCAGAAGCAACACAGCCAATTAGATAGAAAGCGGCATACCGCTTGCCTACCTCATACCGCGTGTACCATGTCGACAAGAGATACACGACACCGGGAAAGAACCCAGCCTTCTCACGAGCGGTCGTTAGATACAGTAACGATGAAGCGCAGAAGCCATTTGCGTACCTCGAATATTCCTAGGACCAGACGCAAACCGATCAAGGTGGCCCAGTGCTCAACAAAGCCCATGCCCAACATGATCAGACCCCACAACAGGGTGATGGTAGAGAGAAAGACCCGGGGCCCAATCTTGCGGCAAAGGATCGTGGCGGGAGGCTGGCACAGTGTGTAGGTGATGAAAAAGACGAGTGTGACGATAGACTGTAGACTAGTTAGTCATTCGTTCGCGAATACGGTTTAGGCAGAGATGTCAATACGTAGCGGTCCACGCCGTCGATGTTTGCGAGCATAAGCTCCTCACCCATGCCAGCAATAACCGCATTCGACAGGTTTGTCCTGTCCAAAAGGGAGACACAGTACATTACACCGCACATTGGGATCAACCTGGCATCGACCCTGCGAATGAGTTTTCTCTGTTCGTGATTGCTCCAGGATTGCAGTAATTGTTCGTCTCCGCCAGGTGTGTGCCTGCTCTGAGATGGCGGGGACCAAGAAGCATTCTCCAGGCGCTTGTCGGCGTACCCATTTTTCTCCATAGCTGACTAGTCTCCTCGGTTGATAGTGTATTCTTGAAATAGCTCGCAAAGATAAGACAGGCAAGTTCTCGGTCAAAAGCCGTTCGACGACGGGGCATTTAAATCATAAATTGCACGTGACTCTGATGCCGCGGGCCAAGATGTTTGTCGGAGCCAAGGCTTGG
Source organism: Cladosporium halotolerans (assembly GCF_011745625.1). NCBI lineage: Eukaryota > Fungi > Ascomycota > Dothideomycetes > Cladosporiales > Cladosporiaceae > Cladosporium > Cladosporium halotolerans. Next base: position 2,372 of record NW_027191557.1, on the reverse strand, counting down.
AAAAGCGTCAACTTGGTTGAATCTCACTGTCATATCAAGATGACGGCAGGGAGCATCCCTGCAACCACGTGCCGTGGAGCCACGGCTCTTTGTGGTGCGTAGAAGTCGATCCTAGCTAGGACAAAGGATGTGTCGATCTCTGCGGAGAAGCAACTAAAGGCTTTGTTTGCCAAGGCTCCAATGAGCGGGGATCGCGGGGATGTCTGCCTCGGTTGCACGAAGAGATGCGTGAAACCTCCTCGGCTCTTTCAGCCAGATGCACTCCCAGTTGAGAGCAGCTAATTGACCATAAAACATGATGCTATAGCAGACGGCAACGAATTGGCCCTTTACCGGTTCTGCGGCTAATGCGCCTCGAAACCCTTGGGTTTGGCGGTCCCATCCTTCCGTAAGGACACCTTCCGGTGGCAAAAAGAGCAAGCCAAATCAGACCGAAACTTCTGATTAAATTGTGCAAGCGAAAGCGCAAAACCTTCAGCATCCAGGATATACTAGCTTGCGGATATATCGTGGTTAGATTCAACAGGCTGATGACATTGTATCCATGACGTGACTCATCAGAATTCCGCGCACTTTCCCAACGTAGGACCATGCCGACGACGGTCATATGAAACGAACCACGAGACGTCTCACCGTACTCATTGAGGACTCGAGTTTGTGAAGGGTTATGAGAGCGGAGAGGTTTGCATCGCTAGCACGGAGGCTCTTCTCGTGAAGTTTTGGTTTCTGCTTGGTTGCTGAGATGTGGTTGCTTGCAAGGCCAGCTGAGCTATATAGCGCGACAGAGCGTCGACATGCGTGTCGTATTGAAACTCCATGTTGAGCGCTGAACAGGCGCCAAAAATTTTGCGATATTGATGGGTAGATTGCTCAAAGTAGTATCGTAATCCGCACTTCTTGTTTAGCATTTTCAGGAAGGCGCCAGCCTGTTTGCAAATGGAAAGGTCATTGTAGCGACGTGGTGTAAATTAACCAAGCTGCTCGCAGGACCAACCAAGCCCGGCGCGACAGCTCTCTTGGATTGAAGAAGGTGACCTGTGGAACTTTTTGCGCCCCACAGCAGTTACGCATGGGGCAGAACCGATAACGTGCATGATAAGCGAGCTGAACAGATAAGCGAGCTAAACACCTAACAGTTACCCCGCGAACCGCGTCTACTTTGAGGAAGAAGGTGATCTGTCATGACTGAAATCACTCAAAACGATGTTATCGACGTGGGGGGAGGTGGTGGTGGATGTGGGGAAGGTGCTGGAGCTCGAAGCTCGACGCCCGCTGTCGCCGCCGGCTTCGCCGCTGATGCGGGGTCGGAGGGCGGAGGGGGGGCGGAGTGGCAAATGGTGACGAGAGGGAAGGCGAAGGCGGGAGGAGCGAAGAGAACGAGGATGCGGGTCATACCAAGTGCGGTGGAGGGTGGCGAGGTCTCGCAGCAGGCTACGCCCGGGTTTGAGGCCGCGTCCACTGCGGCGCGTAAGAGAAAGGCTGAGGAAAGCGTCAACGACAAGCTTGCAGCGATGGCAGAGACCATCGCACAGCTGGTGGCGGCTCAAAGGCAAGCGACGGAGAGCCAGAAGGCGTTCCTGGAGAGCAACAAGGCCATGTTGGACCGCAATAAGGCACTGCTGGAGAGCAACCAGGCCATGATGGAGACCATAAAAGCACAAGGCGAAGAGATCAAAGCACTGAAGGCACTATTGCAAGAAAGCCCAAGGCCTAGGAGCTACGGCGAGATCACGGCGAACAACGGCACGTCTGTTGGTTTGCAGAGCTCTCAGACCAGGTCTGCATCGGCAAACAGCTCACAGGTCCGCAAGGAAAAGCCACAGGTGCAGGACGACAGAGCAGTGTCTATCGATATGGGCAGGTTCAAGGGATCAAAGAACAACTACAATGTCATCAGGGACGGCCTGCGCGCTGGACTCAAGGTTAACAAAGTCACAGAAAAGCTGACAATCAAGTCTCTGCGGCCTGGCCCAGGCGATAGGATCGACGTAGTGTTCTCTGACAAGGAAGAGGCAAACAAGGCCAAGCAGCACACTCGCTGGCTGACGTCGAGCCTGGCTGGCGCGCGCGTCAAAGGTGAGCAGTGGTATCCGGTGAAGTTTGACAGTGTCGTGAAGCAGTGCGTGCTGGACCAGGAAGTGAACGACGGTAAGACGCTAAATAAGGACTTTGCGAAGGACTTCAAGGCGGACAACAGCTGTGAGACGGCGGAGTGCACGGTGATGAAGGCCACGTGGCTCAGTAAGGTTGACGCAAAGAAGAAGGTAGGATCGATGGTGGTCTGGCTGAAGAACAGAGTCGATGCCGACTATCTGCTGCGGACAGGCACAGCTATGTTCGGCGCGACTGACGCATTCTGCTCACCCTTCATC
>NW_027191556.1:0-16379 GCF_011745625.1 Cladosporium halotolerans | reverse complement strand
GCACATGACGCGACATGAATATGAACATAGATTTTTCCCACTGCACATGACATGAACATGGCAAAATTATTGGACATGACTGTCGGTGTACTCTCTGGACGAGACTTACATGTCCATCGACGATGATAGTGCTTCAACATAATTGCAACGGCACGGTGGTGTCGATGACGGCAGCGCTCGAGGCTGCCATTGAGCGTGGAGCCGAAGTTGCATGCTTGCAAGAGCCGCACGTGGGAAGGAGGCACACGATCAGCCACCCTGGGTTCCAGCTTAGGTACTCGGAGTGTGCGAAGCAAGAGGCGAGAGTGGCTTTGGCAATCCGCAACGACGCACTGGATCGATACGTGTTCGAGGAGAGGACTGACCTGGTAAACGGCCCTCACGTGCAGTGTCTCGACATCTGGGAGACAACGAACCGCAGAAAGACGCGCCGGACCAGTCTGATCCATGTTTATAACAAAGCCAGAGTCCAAGGCGGGGGATACACGATCGACCACATCGATTGGTCATCGCTTATCCAAGGCAGGACCATACTCGCAGGCGACTTTGACGCGTGCAGTCCTGAGTGGGACCCATGGGTTGCGGGAAAGCAGAATGCAGGAACTACTGAACAATTGATTGAGAGGCACGACCTCATTGTCAACAACAACTACCACCAACTCACCAGACGAGGAAATAACTGCAAGTCAGTCATCGATTTGACCCTGAGCACCCGCGGAGTGGGTGCGCTCAGTACCTGGGAAATAGACGAGGACCTGGCCACAACATCTGACCACGAGGTCATCGTCTTCGAGTGGACGCCGCTCAATGTGACCGCTCCAGAAAGGCAAACAGACGTCCCGCCGAACTGGGACATAGACCGTCTTTGCGCAGATGAAGAGGCGTTGAAAGAGGCCGGCGAGCACTGGCATGAGCTGAGTGAGGGAAGGGCGCTGGCCAGTGCCTGGGCGGCGACACCGACAGAGCTCGAAGCTGAAGCGTGCTGGATACAAGACAGTCTCAAGGCAGTGCTGGATCGACATGCACCTGGGAGGCCGCCGTGTGCATGCTCAAAGCGGGTGGTTGACAGACGACATCAAACAGGAGAGACGGCTGTTTGGAGGCGCCAGACGTGCCTTCAACGACGACCGGATCAGTTTCGACGAGTACCGTCAAGTGAGAAATAATTACTACCGTCGGATCCGGAAAGCCAAGCGTCTAGCCTGGGAACGCTTTCTTGAGGGCGTCTTTTCGAATGAAGACCACTCGAAAACCGCTAATGATCCTGAACGATGCTGGAAAGCACTCGGATACACGGAGCCGCAGATGCCGTCGTACACACCAGCAATCAAGGCTAGCGGCGCTGACGGGCAGTCGGATAAGGTAGTGGCGACAGCAGAAGAGAAAGAAGAAATCTTTATGGCACAAGCCTTCCCACCACAAGCCAGCGACGAGGAAGAAATCCAGATACCAGACACGAGGACTAGTGTCAGTGCGGGTCAAGTCCGTGAGGCATTGTTTTCACAGTCTGTTAAGAAAGCCCCGGGAGTGGACGGCATCGGGTTCAAAGCACTCCGGCTGCTGTGGCGGTGGGCTGAGGTACGAATTGTGGCCCTAGTCCAAGGATGCATACGGACAGGGTACCACCCTTCCACGTGGAAGACCGTAAAAGGCATTCTGTTGCGCAAGCAGGGAAAACCCAGCTACACCGTTGCGAAGGCCTATCGGGTCATCAGTCTGCTCAGCTGTCTAGGTAAAGCGGTTGAGAGGGCGGATGCGACTTGGATCACATCCTTCTGTGAGAAAGACGAGATCTTCCATCCAGGACAGTTCGGCTGCCGTCGAGGAAGAGGAACAGCAGATGCGATAGCCCAATTGGTCACCAAGGTCGGGGGCGCCTGGAGTAGGAAGCGTACCGCGCTTGTGCTGCTTCTTGATGTCAAGGGCGCCTTCGATACGTGATGGAAAAAGACGCTTCTTTCCAAGTTATTTGTCGAATCTCGATAAGTCCATGGATAGGGCGACGCGTTATGATCAGGATCGGGTCTCAGCGGTGCAAGGCCATTGTGTCATACCGGGAGAAGGTCGGCCACCGTCGGCATCGGACACGCTTGCTTGTATCACTGACAAGAGCAACTTCGGATGCTGTTGGAGCGCCAGGAATTACGCTGGCAATGTGCAAGTGCCTTCTTTCAGCAGCGTAAACCTTTGTTCAGACGAGAGAAATCTCTCTGAGTGAAAGCTCTAATGCAAGTTTGCTTTGATCACGTCTCTGATGCCCTGGATGTAGCGCACGAGCTCGTTTGCCCATTCGTTTCTGAAATTGTCGAGCTCGCATGCCGTACGCTCAAAGTCTGCGATGCGGTGCGAAACCTCCGAGCCGACAAAATCCATGGCTGTTTGCGCACTCATACCTTGCATCCTGCAGGCCGTGATGACATTATGCGGGACTCCTTCCTTTTCCTCTTTGGGGTACGAAAGCATGTCACTGTGAAGTAGTGTGATCTCGATGCCCAGCCTCTGAGCGCTCTGAACTCTGTGGTCACCAAAAATTTCATCTGGAAGGCAGATGCGATGCCCATGTTCGACCAGTGCAAAAAGGGGTGCGACGCAAACGGACTGCCGTGTATGCGTGAGGACACGTTCAAAGCTTGCTCCTTGCGCCGTCTGCACCTGTCGCACCTGTGCCATTGTGCCCCCGGAGTACTTGGCCATTGAAGAAACATACCGGCCGCAGATACCTATCACCGTAAGTCAGCAACTGCTGTCTCGCGTGTACGTATGCTTGGAATATGTGACTCCGTGGCTACCGATGGTTGACCCAGGAAGTGGATCTACTCACCAAGAGAAGCATGCGCTCTGATGGCCGAGAATATACTGTCGCGCAAGCGTGCAATATCGAGCAGTGGCTTGATGTTCTTGCAGTCATCTTGTTGGGTCCGCACGCTCTTGCTACCTTCATCAAAGGTTGCTTCCAGAGTATCCATCACCTTTGAAGCTCTAGCGATATCCTTGCGGAAGTTGCCATTGTCAAACAAATCGTCGAAAGGAAAGATCCAATTTCCCCAATCGTAAAGTATGCGTAGGAGCTTAGCGTCGGCAAAGGGGACCATCACAGCCGCAAAATAGGGGAAGTTGCATTCAACGATTGCTTGAGTCTGGCGGGCGGTCCAATCGCAGGATCTAGCGGAGAGGTTAGGAGAATCTACTACTCGCTTAACAGATGGCCAAACCTAAGCATTGAAGATTCAGAGGCTCTCCGGACAGCAGCATAGTTGGGGTTGAGGGTCGGTCTTGGGGCGAGGAAGCTAACGAAGAGGTCGGGGAACTCGTCCAGCAGCAGCACACTGTTGATCATCCGCCACCTACCATGGCTGCTGGGAAGCTGTTGTGAAAGCGTTTGACGGCTCATAGGGTGATGTTGAATCCGGTCATGTATAAAACTGAGGTAACTCATCTCCTCTTCTACCGCCTTCTCTCTCTCTCCTCGACATAGCATGCCTGACCTTAACGTTTCCATTGCCCAAACTTTTTCGATACATCTTGCGGGCCTTTCTTTTTTTTTAATCATACTGCATTCAAGTTAAATAGCTTATGGCACGTCGGCAATCTCCTCGACGATTTCTATGGCTTATATATGTACTCTCGCGTTAGTCTGTCACAGTACAGTTATGCTCGCCATCCTGCCTTACCAAAGCACCACGGCTTTTGGGCAAATCAATGCCCTCCTAATGGTTCTCGCGTGTGGTCGCAACTACTGACCCTCGTTCCCTGCTCTCTCCGTCGTTCCAACATCTCCATTCATCTCAAGTTTCACGAGCTGGACGCCTCCATTGTTGATGATGTGCTCTGTCTTGTCATGCTGCCTGGTTCATAGGGGTGCCCGCCGGGGCTGGGCATCCCCTCGGGCTGGTTGTTCCTTGCTGTGCGCCTGTGCTTCTCTTGTGCAGGAGATTCGGCGTATGTTCTCGCCTTGTGCTGACGCGTAGCGTCTGCTGTGCTTGTCGCGGCATCTCCCAGTCGGCCGAGCCCATCGAGCGCTCGTGCTGGGTGTCTTGTCTGGTATGACTCGTCTCAATTGCGAGTCTGTGTAAAGGTCTCTCTGCGAGAGCTGGCGGGCTCTTCGCGTATTGTGCGTCTCGTGCATGATTTCTCCAACTCTTGCTCATCTGTGATGACGAGTTGGCATGGTCGTCGTCTTGTTGCCTGGGCGCGGCGTGCGCGCAGGCCTTGTCGTGTCGTGCAAAATCTTCCCGACGGCTGGATGGTGAGGTGAGCGGCCACATCGACCATGTCGAGTCGTGTCGGCGGCGGTGGTGAAGTCGTGTTGCCTGCGAGTGCGGCGTGCGCGCAGATCTTGTCATGTCATGTAGAGTTTTCCCGACGGCTGGGCGATGAGGTGGGCGGTCTCATCACCCATGGCGGGCCTTGTCGGTGGGAGAGGAGGTAGACATCGTCAATGATGACTTTGTGCGAGACTGCCACGTGGGCTCATCGCTCTTCTGGTCTTGTGTAGCGCACTTGGTTTCACTGCATAGCAGCTACTCACACCGGACCCCATGTGAAGGTATGCGCTCTCCGTCCGGCTATATACAATCCTTACCTCCAGAATATAGAGAATGTATGGGAATGATCTTGCGCACAAAGCTACTGATCAGAAATTGATCAGCAAAAAGCATGAGCATGCCCTCCAGCGCGAGTGAGAAGGTCACGACGATCACGTGACTCAGCCGCTCGGTTGACTGCTGTTGCTCACTCGAACTCGAGTGAGCTTCGGCTGGGTCCGTTGGCTGGTTACCCAATGAGGGTTGCCGGCCGCAATACACCAATGCTGATCACAAAGCTGCGGAGGTGGCTCCGGGCACGTGATATCGTCCGTTGAAGCTCTTGACTGTGCAGAGACTTAACAAGGTACCTGCGGCATCAGCATGCGCGTCAAGTTCCGCAAATGAGAAGGACGACATGCCGATGGAATCACACCACATCATGCGGCTTATCTCTTAAGCATGTGGAGCCACAACAATATGGTCAAAAAAAATTTGCCCGCGTGATTATAGCACTGTACTGTAACGATCGCGGGTAGAATCGGGTTTAGGGTCGGACCCATCCCCAACCCCGCAGCGAATGGGTTGAGTTACGCGATATAAAGTTTCCATTTTAACAACTGTTATGTCTGATTGCTCCAGTTTACAACAATATCACGCGTACACTTCTCCTTGTCTAGACGACACTGTTGCACTACATTGGGAACCTTGTGCCTTCCCCCAATAGCGAAAGCCGCCTGCTAGTAACCATGATCCTTAGGCAGACGCACGCACACCTCGTTCGTGGTAGCGAACTTCGATCTTTAGCGGCCAGGAGACCAGGAAGCGAGAGCAGCGCTTTCTCAATGGAGAGCACTGAGAACAAGGTGCTTGGCGAGAGACAAGCAGAGGGCGGGCGCAAGCCGAGGAGTGCCAACAAGGTCGGAAGCGACGCCTATGTCGTCCAAGCCGGTCGGACACGCAAAAGAGCAAAACCAGTCAAAAGTGCCTGTAGCCAATGTCAAAAGAAGAAGATAAAGTGTTCAGGTCACCGGCCCGGCTGCATCGCCTGCAATGAGCGCAATCTCCAATGTATCTGGGATATCGCCGAGGGCGCAACCAGGACCGCGGACAGCAAGCGGAAGTTGGTAGAAGCAAAAGCAAAGAATGAGGCCCTTGATCAGCTGCTCGGGAAAATGAGGTCGGGCACCAATGAACAGTCGACCCTGCTTCTGGCAAAACTGCGTCTTGGTTCTTCAGTTGAGGATCTTCTCCAATCAAAAGGCTCAGAGCCTTTGCCTACAGACAGTAGAAGCAATCTGTCAAGAGCTAGCTCTTTGCAAGCAGACGTAATGTCGGAAAGCTATTTTCTGAGTGCAAACACCTTTGCAGGTGGATCACAAGGCCGAAAAGATCCAGAAACGCAAGCATGACAAATCCGATTATCGTGGGATCCTCCTCAAGAGCAAGCTCGGTAGACACCCTTGACCCCAACGGATACCAACCGCAGTCGGTTAGATCAAATGATTTCTGGGATCTCAGCGTTGAGCCTTCCGAAAAAATCAGTAATCAGTCGTTCTTGACGACCAACTCCGAGCGAGTGTCCTGGAACAGCCAAGGTTTCACATCGCCTGCTACTCGGGCACACGGAATAGATAGACAGATGCATGGCCGGCCGGCGAGTGACACAGATGTTCCGGACGGCGAAACAGTCAGCGCAATGCCATTGTTAAATGGCGATCGCTCTTGCAACGGCTTTCACTGCCGCTGGACTGCGCGTGAGCGAACGTTTTCGGCCTCAACAAAACTAAGGCATGCTCCAAAAGGATCACAGAATGCCCTTTCACACCTAATCGATCTTCAAGCTCAATGTCCTCAATGACGACTTGCAGAAGGATATGGGAGAGGTCGTTCACCTACCAGAGCTCACTGTTCGGCCGAAGCTCTTCACACCAACTCTGCCGAGTCGCACCCCGATTCTCCTGAGAAGTGAGGTCACGAGGGTCAAATTTAGCACTAGCAAAGGTTCTAGCCTGTCAACTCCCTGAGCTACACGAACGTTACCTACAAAATAAAACTGCTACCTCGACAACGCGTGCTTTGTCTGAATCTGATGTAAAGCAAGCTGAAGAATGGGTAGGTCACGTCATTCGTCTTTTCCGACGCGGAAGATCTTGCAACGAGATACGCGGACAAGCAAGAATATCCGGCCGTGATAGACAAAGCTTTCGATGAACTGGATGACGTCGGCAAGCTTTGCCAGAAAATCCGCAACATCTGAATTCGCGATCGACTGTGAACAGACCCCGAAACCTTTGCCAATTGTAGAAACTACTACGGTAATCCCTTCGCCTACAAAGGCAAAGGCTCGCATGCGTCTTACCCAGCTTACCATCGATCGTCCGTTCATGCATCCATAACGTTACCATTCTTGTCCGCACCCATGCCATTCACGCAAAGCTTGCTGACTCTTCGTACACGCTGATGACATGCTGTGCCACTTATGCCAGTGTCTGATTGTTTCCAGTCGCCTGCTGCTGGGAATGCAGCCAAGCGACAGGCAAGGTGGCGCAAGGCTGATCCGAAGGCTCCGAGTCCCGTGAACTGACCTCCTTTTCCGGTACTGCAGCTTCCAAGTGCGACCTATCTTCGTGTCTTATTCCCCCATGTAAAATGTTTGCGACTCTTGCTTCCCAAGCTACTTCTGATCCTTGTGGTCCCGACTGTCGGATAGTCGTTGATGATCATGAGCATACGAAGTGCTTCCAGAATCACACCGAGAGACGACAGTTCAGTAAATTTCAGGCGCTATGGATGGCTTGCAGGACAGAAACTGGGTTGCTAGTCCAGCCCAATAGTTGCCCAGCATCACAACATTATTCGCTAGGCTCGCTCATAATATCTTTTGAAACAACGATGAGCATTCCTCTTCTAAGGGAACGCCGGCGGCTCAGTTTCGCACCTGTTTATAATCTGCCTCAAAGCTTTCCGAGAGTGGGAGGCAAGCCTTCACCCGCAGCGATTAACGTCTGCGTTGTCATCGGATGCTGGTCTGGTGTCTTCGTAGATAAACAATGGGCGCGGGCGATCTCCCGAATGTTTCTCCCGTCATGGACGGGTCGGAAAAAGTCGAGGTCGGATACACATTTGTTACGGACCGCGAAGCGGCAGCTTCAGGATTGGCTGGTAGACGACAGTTGACGTCTGCAGCTCACGCACGTGACAGTGAGCAAGTCAATACACGTGACCAGGAATAATCACCGCACGTGACTACGATACTCACGATGCTCACGAGTGAGCAGGGTGAAGCTCACCCAGGCACGATAATCTAGTGATCATTCCACGAGTCTCCTTAGTATATAAGATAATTGGAGTTCCATCTTTTATAGGAGCCTCGTGTTCAACTTAAGTAACTAACTTTGAGTCATTGATCATAACGCAACTTGATCAGTGTGCTACTCGAGCGGTTACCTCTTCTTACCCTGAAACCCTTATCACCTCGTGTGTGTTCCTATCCCGAGTACACCCCATTACAACGTTGTTCTACACTTTCTCGCGCTTCTCGATCAAGTGCCTACGATTATCATGGCCAGCGACGCTGCTCGTCTTGTGCTCTTGCGGGGCAGCGATGTCCGGGATGCTGCCGCCTTGATTTTCTTCCCCCATTCTGACGTCGGCCCATGAGACCTTTGGCCTGAAATTCTTGCTCCGCCATGCTCTGCTAGTCTGACCTGCAGAGAAACCTTCAGCAAAGCTGCCGGAAAAGCGCCGGAAGTCGCGTGAATGAATGAGGACTTACCATAGAGCTCATTCACTTGTTCGAGGGTGAGATTCTTCGTCTCGTAAATCATGAGCCAAACGAACGCAACCGCGATCCAGCAGAATCCACCCCAGATCCAAAAGATGTTCGGTCCTAGGTCCGCATAGTCTGCACCAGTCAAATAAGGTGTTATGAAAGCCAGCAGCCAGTTGAAGAACCAGTTCGCCGCTGTTGTCATACTTAAACACTTTGCCCTAGTTCTTAGTGGGAATATCTCGCCGGTGACCACCCACGCGGCAGGGCCGAAAGTGGAGGCAAAGAAAAATATGTAGATGCAGATGAAGGCGAACTGCGCCGCGACCGAAGCGGCGTTTTGCAGATTTGTTGCAACCCCGCACGCAGAGACGATGTACTGCGAGATACCCATACCTAGAGCACCCGCGAGTAAAACTGGCCTGCGGCCAAGCTTGTCGATAGCATATAGGCCTGGAAAGGTCGACACGACGTTGACTACATTCGTGATGACTTGCAGGATGAAAGGGGAAGGCAGTGAAGTGGCACCGCGGGATTGAAAATAGGAAGTCCCCTGCGCATCGTCAGCGATACCGCCTAGATCGTTTCAATTTCGGGCAAAACGTACATAGTAGAAAATGAAGTTGATTCCGACAAGCTGCTGGAGGCACTGCAATACCACGCCTGTGAGAAGACGCTTGCCGACGCTGCCTTTGAAGCAATCAACGTAAGAGGCATTCCCAAGTGAATTTTCATATTGGTAGTTCGAATGAATCTCCTTATACTCTTGGATTAAGGCCGGGTGGCCTAAGTCAAGTCTTCGGAGGAACTTCAGAGACTCCATTGCCTTTTCGCTTTTACCTTTCTTGATCAAGAATCGAGGGGTTTCGGGTAGCATCAACATTCCCCCGCAAAGAATAATAGACCATGCAAATTGTATGGCCAATGGAATACGGTAGGAGCCACTATCCGTGCGATCCTGCGTACCATAGTTCACCAGAGCTGCTAGGAGCAAGCCGATAGTGATGCAGAGTTGGTAGCTTCCGACCACAAAGCCCCGAATCCACGCTGGAAGTGTCTCTGATTGATACATTGGGACTACAAATGATAATCAGCTTTAGCCGATCCTGGATGATAGAGGCTCACGCACCCTGCACGGATACAAGGCCAACACCAAGGCCAGCGAAGAACCGTCCAGCATTGAAAAGACTTCGTTCCGTCGCAGCGACCTGCAGGATAACACCTAGATTAAACGGAATGCCAGCTGACAAGATCAGACCCCATTTTCGTCCTGCGATATCGGCGAGAATTCCGGCAAGAAGGGCCCCAACGAATGTACCCACGGAAAGAATCGAGACTATCAATGAAATCTCTCCCGCGTCGACTCGAAGGCTAGTTGGGTCGATCCTGTAGTCGACTCCCTCATTTAAACCTGGAAAAAATTGTTTTATCCAAAAAGGCATCCCTTGAATACCGCTGATCGTTCCCGTGTCGTAGCCATAAAGGATGCCGCCGAAGGCAGCTATCATACCAACCATGATGGCTGGCCATGCAGCACCTGGCTCGTTTTTAGGTTTTGCGAGAGCGAAGAAACCCATTTTGTGGAGTTTAGCGTGTTAAACTGTGGGGTATCAGATGCAAACTGAGGATTGTCTTGAGCTTTCCGTTCCAGTAAGTACGGAGACAAATAGATAGGAAAAAGCAGCGGTCTCTTTTGGGAAAAGCAAGAAAAGGGCGTCTACAAGCCAAGGCTATCTTGAGGATCGTCCGTTCGCCGTCGTCATGCTAAAACCTACACAATTCCGCGGAGACCACGAGAAATGACATACGCCGTGGCAGGCGCCGAGGGCGCTAGAAATAAGCTTGCGAGCTCGCTTGAGCCTGTTCTTGGCATTCGTTTGGTACTCCAAGAGCGCTGACTTGCGTTCGCGAAGTATTCACATTAGGCAGTGAGCTGTGCTAAGCATCTCTTCAAATGTAATCATCGATCCAACGTCTCGACATCGTTAACTTAGCAATTGCCTTACGTTCATGGTACATGAAGTTCTCCAGTGATTGATTCTTGTCATCAGCGCCTTTTGGCTTGAATTATGAAAAAGCTTCCTCTGATGGCTCAGGAGATTTCCCATCTTTTGTATAGAAGTGCTTGTGGTCTGTTGGGTTGTCAACAACTCCCACGTGAACCACAAACCCACCTGCTTGGCGTTGGCCATACCCGGCAATCTGCAACTACAGATCGACCTCATTTTCATTATTCGGCCGGTGTTCCAACCCGACCCAGGAGTGTTGACATGCCACGACATACCATATACAAAACCTGTTTCTTTAGTACAACAGAGAGGGGCCACGAATGGATGGCCACCCTGTCACTTCCCGCGGCGCGGATACAGTCAGGTGCATCTGCGAGGCGGATGTAATCAGTAGGAGCCTAACTCAAGCTTGCGGGGGAGCCATACATTCGTGCTCCACTTTACATCTCTTATAGGCGGACGGCATCTCCGCGCCCATCGGCAAGTTTCTCCGATTGCTTTTTACGTCATGATGACGTCAGATTTTCGCAGAACTGCCAAAACTTGTAGGAGATCCTAGTCCTTCCAAGCGTGGACCCACCGACGGTACCAGAACCCCGGGCCGTGCTTACGATCCTTGTCCGGTCAAGTCCAGTACTCTGGAGCCGTTGCTGGAACTTACTGACCCCTTGGAGCCTGGTAGAGCTAGGCGTCGTTTGTGGCCAGCCAAGTACTTTATTGTATATTGAGCGGCGATTTAGTGATCTTTTCAAATTGCGTCGTGCATATCGGTTCTGCACCATGTATAATTGCTATTCGATTTTTACAAGTCATCTTAATCAATTTCAAGGGAGCTCTCGTGCTAGGCTTGGTTGGTGCTGCCTGCAGTGTGGTTATTTACTACCGTCGCCACAATACTCACTCCATATGTGAACAGACTAGCGCCTTCCTGAAAATGCTGAACAGGGCAGTGCGATTACGATACTACTTTGAGCAATCTAGATATCAATCTTGCAACATGCATGGCGTCTGTTCAGCACTTTTATGGGGTTTCAGTACGACACGCATGTGACATGCGTGTTCACCAGACAGACACAGACGAACAGTCTGTCTGTTTGATCACGTAATCAGACAAACAGACACGGATCCAGCCGTTACCTAAGCAGAGCAGACATATACTTTCTTGTTTGCAGACAGGCTGTATAGATTGTAGATGGCTTGGCAATGGAGACATCATACCAGATCGAAGCTTCTAGCCCCAACCCTAACCCTACTGAGTGAGATCCAGCTGAAGGGTCGTGCCGGCGCTTGTGTTGTCCCACACGATGTGCGCGACGCGGCGACGCGCGAATCTCGCCGTCTTCGGCCTAAATCGGCGTACCACCACCACCGAATCAGCCAACGAGAATTACCTTCAGACTACTTTGCTATGTCAGCCACACCAGAGAACGCGACGGAGTCGTGCACTACACTGCTACAGCGTAACCGGCAAAACGAGGGTGGCGTACTCATCGCCGGTGTTGCCCCCGATGGTTACGCGCCCGCACCGCCTTCGAAGAAGCCGCGTGACAGCTGGATATGGAGGCATGGAGAACTCTTGATAGGAGACAGCGACTACAGCGTCGTCTGGCTTTGAACGATATGCCATGCTGACTCTGTGCATCACCCGTGCAAGGATTACATTCTCGCAGCTGCCTCGACCACATGAGCACGGCGTCACATGGAGCGACATGGGTTCGATCTCAAAGAACAACAAATGCACCGAGGTGAAAAGAGTCAGGCAGGCTCCTTGCTAGATCATGTTGACCGTCAGCACACAGCTGATCGCTCGACTTTCAACGAGAAAGGGTTGGTTGACGCTTTCGTGCGATGGGCGGTGACGACCAACCAATCTTTGCGGCAGGCAAGCCCACAATCACGTCTTTCTCTGCCGACGTTCCAACACCCTCGATTGGAGAATTCGGTCCCGACCAGCGCCAACACAATCCGAGATTGGATCATGCAAGCGGCATCTACCGCCTAAGAGGCAATCGAGAAGTCTCTGAGACAGGCAGCGAGTAATATAACGATATCTTTCGACAACTGGACTGCCGACAACGGCATAGATTTCCTCGGAGTGACTGCGCATTACCTCGATGCATCTCTCCGACCGCGTGTCATACTTCTTGGCCTGCGGGACAACCGGGGATCGCACAGCGGCCAAAGCTTTGCAGAGGAAATCTTACGGGTGATCAACGACTACGACATTGACTAGAAGGTGCAGTATTTCATGTCAGACAACGCGACTACGAATGACCGAGCGATCAAGGTTTTGGGCGGTAGCCTGAACATCCATCCAGAACATCACCGTTTACGCTGCGGGGCGCAGGTTATCAATGTCGTGGCTAAGGCGGTGATGTACGGTACAGATATTGATGCAATCGAGCCGGACGAGCGCGAAGACTGCCTCTCGGACAGCCGTCTTATAGCCGCTTTTGAAGCAGTTATGCGGTCTAAGCCTTTGGAAGAAGCACTTCAAACGTGGCGTCGTAAGGGCCCTGTCGGAAAACTCCACAACCTAGTCACCCACATTCAGAAAACTCCCAAACGTAGGCGATTCTTCGAGATGAAGCAAAACTCCGAAGCTGATTCCGACGACGGTCGGATCTGTCCAGTGATTGTCAACGGCGGCATCAGATGGAACAGCAGCTGCGACATGATCTAGCGCGCTTTTAAGCTCCGCGCTTTGCCTTCGAGCTATACCAAACTCACTTCCGATCGCTAGGCGATTCCGATCGGCTTTCTTCCTCGGACTGCCTTGATGTAGGGGACTGGGCGGAACTGGAGCGATTGCTTGAAGTACTCTCACCTTTGAAGAACGCCTCGTTGAGGTTGCAAGCAGACAATGACGCGAAGCATGCATTGTGGTAGCAGCTGGCAACCTTTGACAGCTTACTAGGGGAGTTCGAGCAACTTAAGGAAAGATACAGATACGAGCCCAGTAGTCACATCAAAGCGTGTGTCAACCTCGGATGGAAGAAGCTCGACAAGTACTGTGGGTTGTCGGACAAGAGCTCCGCGTACAGGATGGCGAGATTCCTCCATCCTCACTTGAAGATGGCTTGGTTCGAAAGGCACTGGGGTGTCGGCCGGCATGGATCGATGCTGCGAAGGCGGCGATTGACGATGCGCACTTGATCGCAAAGGCATGGTTGCCGCTGGATGCACAGAAAGCTCTCTTCTTCAATCCAGTAGAGCCGAAGATCAAGTCCGAGTCCAGATTCGATGAGTACAACACCCTGCCTCAAGAGGTCGACTCGATGGATGACCTACAGCCATACAAGCGGGAGGAGCGGACACCAGGTTTGCATTCACCTTCGCCACTAGAGTGGTGGCGTCAAAACCATACGAGGTTCCCGCTCTTGCGACACCTGGCTTTTGGACTCTTTGCGATCCCGGCCAGCGCATCAGCAAACGAAAGAACTTCTCGATCGCTGGCAACTCGGTTGGAAATGACAGGCAGCGGACTCTGTATGAGCTCGCGGAGGCGCAGCAACTTCTCCGCAGCTGGTACGACGAGGGTTAAGCTTAGAGTGTGTAGATGCTTTACCCACCACATGATGATCATCTTTCGTGCGTAGCATGCTGTCTGCCTTCTCGTGCCAAGACCGGCGAACGTATTGGAAAACGATGCAGACAGACAGACATATCATCGCTATCTTTCAGACAGACAGACAAGACGCATGAGCTTAGGTAAGCAGACCAGACATTCTCGAAAAATCTGTCTGTCTGTCTGATGAACACCCTGGCGCCGCCGACGGCGGCGGCATGTCGACGCTCTGCCGCGCTGTGTAGCTCAGCTGGTCCTGCAAGCAGAATCTTGTTACTGTATCATCTCAGCAACCAAGCAGAAACCAAATCTTCACGACGAGAGCCTCCGTTCTAGCGATGCCAACCTCTCCACTCTCATGGACCTCCACAAACTCCGATTCCTCAACGAGTACGGTGAGGCGTCTCTTGATTCCTTTCATCTGACCGTCGTCGGCATGGTCCCGCGTTGGGAAAGTGCGCGGAATACTGATGAATCACGTCACAGACATAGTGTCATCAGCCCATTAAATCTAACCACGATAACCCCGCAAGCTCGTATACCCTGGACTCTGAAGATTTTGCGCTTTCGCTTGCGCACTCTAAAACAGAAGTTGCGGTCCGATCTGGCTTGCTCTTTTCGGAACCGGAAAGTGTCCTTACGGATGGATGGACGGCCAAACCCAACGGTTTTAAGGCGCATTAGCCGCAGAACTGGATGGGCGGACAAATTGTTGCCGTCCGTAAAAGCATTATGTTCCAGCTCAATTAGCTGCTCTCAACTGGAAGTGCATCTGGCTGAAAGAGCCGAGGAGGTTTCATGCATCTGTTCGTGCACCGAGGCGGAAATCCCCACAATCCCCGCTCATTGAAGCCTTGGCAAACAAGCCTTCAGTTGCTTCTCCGCAGAGATCGTCTGATGCTATATCCTAGCTAGGATCGATTTTGGCGCACCGCAAACAACCGTGGCTGCAAAGCACGTGGTTGCAGGGCTGCTCCCTGCCGTCCTCTTGATATGGCTGTGAGACTCAACCAAGGTGACGCTTTTCCAAGCCTTGGCGCTCACAAACGTCTTGGCCCGCGGCATCAGAGTCACGTGCAATTCATGATTTAAATACGCCGTCGTCGAACGTCATTTGGCCACAAATTTGCCTGTCCTATCTTTGCGAGCTATCTTCCAACTACACTATCCACCGAAAAGACTAGTCAACTATGGAAAAGAATGGGCATGCCGAGGAGCGCCTGGAGAATGCTTCTAGGTCCCCACCGTCTGAGAGCAGGCACACTCCTGGCGGTGACGAGCAATTACTGCAATCCTGGAGCAATCACGAACAGAGAAACCTCATTCGCAGGGTCGATGTCAGGTTGATCCCAATGTGCGGCGTGATGTACTGTGTCTCCCTTTTGGATAGGACAAACCTGTCGAATGCGGTTATTGCTGGCATGGGTGAGGAGCTGATGCTCGCAAACATCGACGGCGTGGACCGCTACGTATTGACATCTTTGCCTAAAACCTATTTGCGACGAGTAACTAACTAGTCTACAGTCTGTCGTCACACTCGTCTTTTTCATCACCTACACACTGTGCCAGCCCCCCGCCACAATCCTTTGCCGCAAGATTGGGCCCCGTGTCTTTCTCTCTACCATCACCCTGTTGTGGGGTCTGATTATGTTGGGCATGGGCTTTGTTGAACACTGGGCCACCTTGATCGGTTTGCGTCTGGTCCTAGGAATATTCGAGGTACGCAAATGGCTTCTGCGCTTCATCGTTGCCTTGTCTAACAACCGCTCGTGTGAAGGCTGGGTTTTTCCCCGGCGTCGTTTATCTCTTGTCGACATGGTATACGCGGTATGAGGTCGGTAAGCGGTATGCCGCTTTCTACCTGATTGGCTGTGTTGCTTCTGCTTTCGGTGGCATACTCGCGTTTGGTTTGATGCAGATGGAAGGCGTTGCAAGTGAGTCGGTGGATCTCCTCAGGTCAAAGGCCATCCTTAACACGAATTCAGGCTACGGCGGCTGGCGCTGGATATTCATAATTGAAGGGCTTGTAAGTGTGCCCCTTCGGCATTACTCTGCGAGAGTACCGTGCCCACCCTTCCGTATCATTTCATACAGTCTGTTCCTTGCGTGACTATTTCAAGTGTGTATTACGCTGATGTTTTCTTTAGTTGACGGTCGTTATCGCGTGTCTCGGCTACGTGTACCTCAGGTCCTTTCCGGACAATGAAAGATCACGAAGTCTGCGCTTCTTGACGGAGGAAGAACGGCTTTGCATCCTCGCTCGTGTCAATCATGACCGTGGCGACGCTAATGTCGAGCCTTTCAATCTGAAAAAGTGGGCTTCGTCCGGCCTAGATTGGAAGGTAAATGAAATAAATTGAACGCTACTGGGAAATAACACTAAAGATTCGTCAGATCTGGGCTTACGCCCAGAGAGTACACCGACAGTCATGTCCAATAATTTTGCCATGTTCATGTCATGTGCAGTGGGAAAAATCTATGTTCATATTCATGTCGCGTCATGTGCA
>NW_027191555.1:0-16698 GCF_011745625.1 Cladosporium halotolerans | reverse complement strand
TCAGGTTGGCTACATATATACAGTCCTTACCTCCAATATGTAGAGAATGTATGGGAATGATCTTGCGTACGATGCTACTGATCAGAAAATGACCAACAGAACGTCTCTTTCCCTACCAGCACCATGATCCAAAGGAAGGGACCAAGAAGCTCAATTTTGTGTGGTATGCCTTTGAAGTGTACAGGAAGCTCTTGTTTCCTTATTATCGCGAGATATGTAGACGCAACCCAGGCAGGAGAGTGGTGATACAGGAAGATAACCATGGTCCCCATCTGAAAGCCAGACAGCTATTGCAGCCCGAGATTCAACAGCAAGGTATCATGTTTGTACACCATCCAGGTAATTCGCCAGATCTGGCACCAATAGAGGGTCTTCAGGGTGAACATGAAAGGAAGCTTGCGGGCTTCATCTATGAGGTTAGGGATGCACAGGCCTCTACTGTGCGAAGGGCAAAAGACCTCTTGAAAATCACCTGGCAAAGCAAGGATTTCGATGAGACAGTGAGAGGCAAGGTTTGCAGAGCGGTTTATGTAGAATTGGCCAAGAGGTGTAAGATGGCAGGAGGCGGCAACCATTTCAGAGACGACGTGTACATCCACGTGGACGCGCAGTAGAAGTGCAAAGCTTCGTCGTCAATGTACAGTATGTTCCTGCCTTTCACTCCTTCCAGTTATATTTCAAAACCAGTGAGAATCAAGTTGAGCTTGGCAATCCCAAAACTTTCGGAGAATCGGAGGGTCTCCGTGATTACTCTATCTCTTGGCACTTCTTCCTAAAGACGATGGTAACTTAGCACGTGATACCAGGGAGTTCCGCTTTGGCGAAGCCTATAGATGATTCAGGGTTCTTCCATCACTGCGTCTCGGCCGGCGACGGGTCTACTTGTGCACGGTAATGATTGTGTATCCGGCACTGGCGACAGAACCAACCTCAACAACTCATATAATGCGCACGTGATACCAATAGACACAGTAATTACGAAGCCTCGCGTGAAACGCTTGGCATTGCGACTTTCTGTCTATCTGTCCGCATGTGGCGCCGAATAATCTGGCACCTCCATACCACCTCCTGAATCCTTTGGGGTCTTGCTTTGGACTCTGGTGTTTTCATGATACGGTGAGATTTACATCTATCGAAGTACGCTTTGACGTTAAAGTATTGTCATGCGAGTATCCAAAGAGCACGTCTCAAGGCAAATTCATGATATTGCTACAAATTGTTTCGATCTTGGTCAATGGGTTGGTGCTTGCGATGAGCACAGCATCATAGGGAGAGTGGCGATGGCGCAGCGCAGCTTCGAGGGACAGCAAAAAAGGGTAGAACGCATACTGTAGAACGCAGGGCTACAACTTTTTGAGGCGACTCGTGACAACATTCGAAGACCATAGAACATAATGGCTGAACCAACAAACACGCGCTTCGATGAACGAGATACAGGATCGACAGGGAGGCCAGCACCCGGAGTTCTCCCACGCTGGTCGAGGGGGGTCGCACGTCGCAAAACCCGACCCGATCCCGCCTTTCGCCTGCGCTCGGTGGGTCTTGTGCAACACGATTGGTGCCCAGGGCGAACGGCTGTGTGGCTGTCGCCAGCCTCTGGCAGCAGGATGAAGCGGTGCGTAGGCCGAAGGACCTCCTGGACCTATGCGCCGGCAAGGCCGGGCGGCAAGGCTGGGGAAACGAGTCCATTCCATATCGCGCCAAGAGTGAGCCAAGACCCGCCAAGACGCAGCTTTGCTTGTTCCAGGGCAAAGCCTCAACCTTCGACCTTCCTCTTCTCCCACTATCTCTTCATCTTTCCACCATTACATCCTCTCTGACGCTTTTTTGCGTCTTTCTTCTTGAGTTCCCTTGCTGGCGGGCCTCACTTGCCTTGGGCTTCGCACCACGTCTACTTTCGAACCGTTGAACCGTTTTCACGATCCAGCTCAATCCGCGGACGGCGGCGTGCGACCGTCCCCGTTATATCGCCTGCCACGGCGTTCGTCAAGGGTGACCAAGTTGCATCGGCGCAGTGGTCTGCAACCGAGCGCTACAGCGGTCGGGATCGCGAGCCAAGCGCTCGAGATCTATCCTCTGGTGCGTCTGGCCGCATCGCCAGCTTCCGATCATTGCACTGCTCTGCACGAAGCAGGTGCGGTTCTGCGTCCCCTTGCTGGCTGCCGCCCCTCGGCCTGGACTCCGCACTCCGTTTCAGTTTCCGTTCCCGTTTCAACGACGTTTTCGTTGACATGAGCCAGATCAACTCGCGGACGGCGGCGTGTGACCGTCTTCGACATGTCGCTTGCCTCAGCATTCGTCGAGATTGACCGAGCTGCCTCAGCGCAGTGGTCTGCGACCGGGCGCTGCTGCGCACGGATACCGATCGGTTTTCTCCAGAGAACGGATGGGCATCCGTGCGCGGCGAAACTAGCCTCCGCAGTCTCCATCCTCCGCAGCTCCAGGCACACTGTCTGTTCCCAACCACCCCACTGCTGCGCACGGACGCCGATCCGTTTTCTTCAGAACGGATGGGCATCCGTGCACGGCGCTATCGCAGCGGCTAGGATAGCCCGGCACGCGCTTCGAAGCCAGCCTCCGAAGTCTCTAGCCTCCGCAGCCTCCAGCCTCCGCAGCTCCAGCCACACTGTCTTTTCTCCACCACCCCATCGCTGCGCACGGACGCCGATCCGTTTTCTCCAGAACGGATTGGCATCCGTGCGCGACGCTACCGCCGCGGCTAGGACAGTAAGTCAAGCAAGCCATGTGAGCGCACCTTTCGGTGTCGCTGGCCCCATCTTTTTTTCCTCTCATGACACTTTCTGTTTTTTTCCTCTCCTCCCCTGTTGAACTCCGACCCCAACATGGAACGACTCGGGCGGCACACCCTCTGGTGTCGCTGGCAGTATCTTGTTTCTTCTTATACCACTTCTTGCCTCTGTCCTCTTCGTTCTCGACCTTCGCATCTCATACCACCTCCTGTCTCTGCCCTCTTCGTTGTTGACCTTCGCGTCCGAATTCGAGCGGCTCACGCGGCAGAGCACCCAACATGCTCACCTTCCTGGCCACGAGCAGACCGACGCCTGCAGCGCACGCCGTCGTCGACGCGTCTGTCGGGTAGCAGCACGACCACGCAGGCGCGTCTTGGCTTTTGGCCGGCAGGGTCGCTCAATCATGGATCTGGTCGGGCTTGATGCTGGAACGGCACTCCAACGCCCATCGAGTCTGGCGATGCGCCGGCGACGGGGCGAACGAGTGCCACGAGACGGAGCGTCGTCTTCGGACGGCTTCACTTTCAGCGCCGGTGCCACGACCAGGGCAGGTGAAGGAAGATAAAGATGTCCACACCGAAGGTGCCTCAGCCTGCTGCACACTCGGCCCCTCTGTCCCGTCCGAAGCACCATCTTGATGCCTCTGGCCGCCTGACGCTAGGAAAAGGTCCTCGGTTTTTGGGACAGGCAGCTTTTGATCTTTTCGCAGGTGGAGCTGGCCATCGCTGATTGGCAGCGCCGTTGGCCTCGCTGGCGACGCACCGAGCGCACTTTCAGCAGGCAATGGCCTTGCTCACCACTGATCGACGAATCGACTTCTTTGTTCAGACTCGGGACGAAAGCTACGATGTCCAGCGCCCTGGAGCCTCGTCACTGGCAGCATCACCTTAGACTTACCGGCCACGGCTATGGCAACATGCGAGCATGGACGTCTGTCGGTCGCCAGCCCGGTTTCCACGACCTCGAAAGGTTGACGAAGCCCGGCTTGCTGTCGACATGCCAGCGATGCACCAATGCTGCGCCGCTCTGAGGGCAGACTGGCCGGAAGCTTCACGATGACGAGGGTTGCGCTTGCCTGAGCGGGCGCAATGCGTCGGAGCTAGAAGCCCATGGCAAATTTTGGAGGTTTCACCAAGCGCGGCTAGCCTGGCTCAGATCAACGCGAAGGATGCGAGACCGATTGCTGAATTGGGTCATTGGGCAAGGGCAGAGTGCTGTTGTAGCGCTGTTGTAGCGCATGGTGCGGATGCGATCGGGGAAGCGTGAAGAGTTTTGAAGTTGCGCACCGGATCTGAAATCTCCTCGCGGCGGGTTGGCGGGTTTGCGAGCGTCGACCGTGTCCAAATAAATGCATGGCTCCAGGGTGAGTCGTCTTGGTTGCTTTGGCGCCCTGGCGGCTTGTGGACATTCTCATTTCGACCACCCACTTGCCGCCTGTGGATGCCCGCAAGGCAGACCAGTGGCTTTTTATCTTCATGCAACTGGGGGGAAGCCATCTTGAACCTGCACGTAGTCACCCCTTCTGTTCTCGTTGTCACTTCGTTGGACGTCTTGCTAGAAGTGTCGCTTGTATATGTTTCCGTAATGCTGGTTGGCCTAGACCCCAGACCGTTCGAGACAGCTGGGGTTTGCTCGATGGGATTTTGATCAAGCTCGACGGGCGCCTGCATGCGGATGTTGCTTGTGATATCGTTCTGCGCCACGTGGAAGCTGACGACCAAAATTGACGATACATTTGTCAAAACCCAGATCTTACGCGACAGCCGTCTACTCCATCAAGGCGCCTCGACTGATCTCGTGTTCCGCGGTTTGATTGGCAGTTTGCCAGGGTATCTGTACAGTACACACGTCTGGGCCTGTTTGCAGCGGCAGGCCGGCGCGCCTATTCACTCACCTGCTGGTAACGGCGTTGGAAAAGAAAAATGGCTGTCACAGCCTGACGAATCACCAACTGCCAGTGATCGGGGCGGTACTTTCGCCAAAGCGTCCGGTCAGAAAGCACGGCGGCGCCATCGAACTTTGCCACCACACAGCTGATCGTGCCACTACGCACGCTTCCCTCAATACCAAGCCGCGGCATTACTGGTATTTTCGCTTAGCTCCGCTTCACGGCCAGGGACGCCGGATGCCCCGACGGACATGTTTTGCGGCCTGTCGCATTGCAGAGGTGACAGCGAACCTCTTATCCACGGACCGATTTCTACTCGGCGGCGGCAGGTGTGGAGCTTGACACGTCGTTTCGAAACCAACATCCATAAAGATACAGTACTTCATTGGAAACAATGCTGTTTTCACTACAGTATCGCACCGCCCGCCCCGACTTGCGCGCGTTGTGACTTAAATGTGAGATCTTCCCTACCTTGTCACAAGTTCCCGCATCGACGACAGCATCCCGACGCCAGTCACGGCTTGGCATTTCGACCGACAAGAGCCTTGTCCATGAGGACGGGCCAATGCAGCTACGGTGTCCGGCCGCCATGCCATCCTTACTACGGATGTCGGGCGAGCTTCCAAATAAGGTCCTCATCGTCACGTGCGAACGATTCATCTTGTCACCTAATCTTTTTTTTAAAGGAGGGATGGGGTCGGGGTTGGGAGGTCTGACAAGGAGTTGGTTGGTCGCCACGTCGACCGCAGGCCCCTGCCATTCCTTTACCACCACGAGCTAGTGACGCTGGGACGGAGGCCTTTGGGTGAACCCCGTCAGCAGCTTCGAGGCAATGCAGCAATCGCTGAGGACTTCCACACAGCGTCCTGTCGACACGGGCGCACAGAAAATCGTTTCTGCTCGGAGCTTGTCCATAGGCGCGGTGCAAACATGGCAGAAGAAACCCACAAACACCTCGGCTGCACCGTTGGCCTTTTGACATGTGGCTCAGGAAGCAAGGACAGCGCGCCCACGGGCATGGATCAAAGCCCTCCAGGCGATGCAGACAAGACGCGTGGACGGCAGTGCTACAGTAACATCCGCACCGGAGAGCCATGTGCTATGATCGCTGGGCAAGGTCAACCAGCATCCTTACGGAGGCTCTGCAGCGGCGAGGTCGGACGGCGTTATTGGCCACAATAGAGGGAGGCCCTGCAGTCGCAAAGGACCATCGCTCCTGGCCTTGAGTAACCCTCAAAATCAGCGCATGCAACCTCGAATGTCGTGGCACATCACCTCTTTCACGACCACGCCGATAGTCTGCGAGAGGTTCGTCAGCATTCAATCCTTGACCGAGGTATTGTCAACCTCCCTATTGTCCAAAGGGGCGAGGGGTGAAAGCGCCGCGACCGCTGTCGATAACTGCAGTGGTGGTGTAATGGACAGCTCCCTCTGAGGTTCACACACTGCTGTTTTGCATATACGGGCAGGGCAGCAAGAGTGGTCCTGCTGACCCGGGGTTTGGACTTATGTGGATCAACCGCCATAGCTGACAGCGTGATCCGCCGTTCGCTCGCGGGCAGCGTCCGTCCATCCCCACGGCGGTTTGGAAAGGCGAGGGGAAGGATGAAGCACCAGACTAGCGATTTCGATTTCGTTGCACGTTGACTCGGTGTACCATACGGTGCCGTGACAGGGCGTATTGTATGGTGTCGTGGCATGATCGACGACGCTTTTCGGTGCTGCTTTGCTCCTGCTCATGACTTGTCATCTTGTGTCCTGCTTTACCGCACGCCGTATGCTTCTGTGCCGTGCTACGACGATCTCGACCCACGGTTCGTTTATGCGTATTCCATACGACACGAATGCGCAGAAGTGAAATGTCGACGTTGATCTCAAGCTCTTTTCTTGCTTCAGCTCAGGGCATTTCGCGGTAGTACGCTGTGTAGAAAGCAGCGTCATCGCGCCGTGATGTAGAGGCAGACCGCTGACTGCTTGCTGGCGAGGAGGTAGGTGGTCGGGTGGAAGGGAGGAAGGGGAGATGAGAGGAAAGCCAAAAGAAGGAGGGAAGCAAGAAGAGAAAGAAAAAAGAAAGGCAGGAAGGGGGAGTCATTGAGCGACGGCAGGAGGAGGGCAAGACAGAAGCAAGAGAGGAAGAGGCTGGACTGGAAGATATGGAAGGGGGCAGGAAAGATGGCGGCAAGAAGGGAAACAGAAGGCAAGGGGGCAGTGCAGGAAAAGGACAAGGCAGAAAGAGGAGGGAAGGAAGAGAAGTTGAAACAGAGGAGAAGAAAAGGAGGAGAAGAGTGCAGGAAGGAGGAAAGCAAGAAAGGCAAGGGAAGCAAGAGAAATAGAAGGAAGAAAATGGAAAGGAGGGGAAGAAAAGGGCTGCGAAGGGGCCAAGAAAGGGAGGGGCCGCGAAACAAGAGGAGGAGGCAGGTCAGCCGGCAGGGCAGACGCATGGAAAAGGCTGGGAATGAGATCGGAGTGGAAGGCGGGAGGAAAGGTATGGAAGTGGACGGAAAGAAAGGAAAGGAAAGGGAAGGGGAAGGGTGCAGGGAGGCAAGAAAAGGTTGAGGAACGGGCCAAGAAAGGGATAGGGCACGGAGGAAGAGGAGGCAGGGCAGGAGACAAGGAAGTTGGCAACAAGAAGGCGCGAAAGACGACCGCGACGAGGCAGGGAAAGGGCAGGGAGGAAGGCAGGGAGGAAGGCAGGGAGGAAGGCAGGGAGGAAGGCAGGGAGGAAGGCAGGGAGGAAGGCAGGGAGGAAGGCAGGGAGGAAGGCAGGGAGCAAGGCAGGAGGAGGGCAGGAGGAAGGCAGGGGAGACAGACATGATGGTCATACTGTGCAGTACCATGTCATGTCAGCATTGTCGGAGGGCGTACGCGTAACACCATCCGTTCAAGGATCCCGACTGGACTTGCCAAGACTCGTTCCAGCCAGCCAGGGCTGGTCAAGGCTGCTCTCGCGGCCCAACCTCGAAAGTAGGTTTCTAACTCCATCCTCCCATGCCATACTCTTTGGATTCCATGCTTCCAGAGCTCCGCGACATCGACATCGACACCGTCAACGGCCGTCAGTCTCGCCGCCGCTGTCGTTGTCCTCATCTTTCATCGCTGCAGCGCAAGCTCCACCGACACCAGCTCGTTAACAGCGGGAGCTGCGTTTTCTTCGACCTCACTCTGTCACGAAGCTCCGTGAAGCGTGTTTTGGCAGCTTTCGCACTGTCTGCAGTCTCGAGCCTAATACGCACGGAGCAAGAGCCGTATTTTCCAGAGAACGGATGGGCATCCGTGCGACGCTACCTGAGCGACCTAGGGCGGAGGCCAAGCGCCTTGCAACCACCACCTTTTCCCCTCCACCTTGTGGTTCATTTCCTTCTCCTCCACTTTCTCATCTCTTCCTTCCGTCCCTCGCCAGCGTCTTCACTGGGCCGCGCCGTGTGACAGGTCATCGAAGACCCCTCACGACCGCTACGTACTGCTATGAAGTGCACCGCGGTGGGAGCATGTGGGTTGCGGACCAAGTCAAAGGCGCTGGTGGCATGTGTATAGCTAACCAGGACTCAGGAGCTTCAATTGTCGGAGCAAGCTGTCAAGTTCGCCGCACGTCGACTCAAGTCAGGAACCGGCGCTCCAAGAGGTAGTGCTTCAATGGGGCGTGGGCGTTTTCAACCTGCCATGACACAAGAGACGGTTAGTAGGGAGGAGCAGCGTCCACTTGTAGTACACAAGTCGTCTTTTCCCTTCTTCAAGTATCGTTGTCATGTGCCGTGCATCACATGACGCGCAGAATCCAAGCCGCACGTTCACATCACGGCTATATGCCAGAGCTCATGGGCTTGCGTGAAGTTATGTTCTCCGAAATAGCAAAAGCATCGAGCATCGGTGGTTTGCTGTAGCAGACACATCTTTCCGCACGTACACTCGAATGCGAAATCGGTGTTCAGAACTGCGATGTCGTTGCTGTAAGCTCACCGCACGGCAGCTTCCGCACCTTGGCTCTAAGCCGAGTGCAGATAAGCTCAAACTCGGTTCGGCAATCGACTGTCAGGTCTTGATTCATGTGCCGATCAGTCGTCAGGCTCCCCACTGCCGAGCGTGAGTCAGGACAAACGGGGATTAATGCCTAGCGCCTCGGCAAATGAATCAGGCAGCGCAGATGACGAACAGCGCCAGGTATGTCTTTGACCGCGCTTAGCGACAGCAAATATGACGTCTGGCAGACAGGCTTGTCATCATTGGAGCCAATACTGGGCCACGGAACGCGCGGCCTCCGCCGTGCTGGCCGAGGTGGTGCTTCAAGAAGAGGTCTGCCATCGTGGTGGATGGCATTCAGCCACCAAACGCGCAATTCCCATCACCTCGGTCGATGCAACGTCAGGGATCAAGGTCCGCAAGGTAGGGTCAAGCGATGGCATCGCGGCCTGCTGCTTCCTCGCCAAAACGACGCTCCAAAGACAGGTCTACTGTTGCCGAAAATCGAGCCGCGGCCGTACTCCTTCCACAGGCCCGGAAGCGCCCGATGTCAAGGGTGGAAACGGAAGGCAACCTCGTCAGGGCTCTTGCAGATTCCCTTAGAAAAGTCGGCCTCGGGCTTTCCGGCTTGGTCAGATGGCCTGGTGCGGCCGGTGACGCACGTCTAAACCTTCGACGCCCGCTTGGAGTTCAAATGCGATCTTACCGCTGACTAACAGACTGACTGGAACACGTCACTGGCGGAAGCATGACTCACGCTGCATCGGCGCAGACGGCCCGAAAGCTTCGTAACTAGCAACGCCGCCTCCGTTTCGCGAGACTTGGTTTCATGCAATCTGGTCAGACTCACCTATCTCAAAAACTTCACAAGGAAACCGGAGCGCAGCGCGTCCCAGTGCATGTTGCGCGAGATCGATCGTCTTCTGTCGGGCCCAGCGGTTCGAACGAGCAAAGGAAGGTCGATCGAACTGTTTGGAAAAGAGAGGTATTGCAATACCGCACGGGGTACCAAAGTCTTCTGATGATTTGCCGAACCAAGTGCCGATGTCGAGAAGGCTGACCTGACTCAACTATGTGATCGT
This sequence comes from Cladosporium halotolerans, assembly GCF_011745625.1. Classification (NCBI taxonomy): domain Eukaryota; kingdom Fungi; phylum Ascomycota; class Dothideomycetes; order Cladosporiales; family Cladosporiaceae; genus Cladosporium; species Cladosporium halotolerans. Next base: position 7,021 of record NW_027191555.1, on the reverse strand, counting down.
CTTGATCGGGCACCGGAACGGGGCCAGGGCCGGCACAGCCTTTCGGCAGGGTCGATCCACACGGCCCTTCCTCATCCAGAGTCTCGGCTTGAGTCCCCGTCCGCAGCATGTCCACCATGGCAGAAGAGGCAAACCGGAGGAGATTGGATGCTGACCAATTCCGTCGACCAACCACGTCGACGGTGGTCTTTCGTTCTGAAGCGTTTCATCGACATGTGGTGAACAAAGATAAGCTTCGTCACGATGCCAGGGCTCATGATCGCCTTGCGATGAAGGTTCAGCAAGTGTGTGAGTGCAGTGTTGTCAGGGCGGCCGCGGATTTGTGGGGCCACAGAGACTGTCATTGGCTTGACGTACAACGGTGCGGGGGGAATCCTTGCCGACCGCTAACTGACGGCCCCAGGTTCTAGCGTCTTGGTAGAAGGCCCGGCAAGCATTTGGCAAGCAGTGTCAGACAAGATTTGATCGGGCTGTTGGTAAGTTATCCGGATCGAAATCCAAGCACAAGGTACTGTATGATATCCCATACCCGGGATGGTGTAGCCTTGATGGGATCTCTGGAAGCACACTTTGATGGTGTGTTGGGATCAGACAGACTGGAAGGGATCTTGTTCAACAGCTGTAGTCGGGCCACTGGGCTTCCCTGCCCTGCATACCAGCCTCGCTGTGCCGGCGGAAAAGTCTTGTCCCGCTCCTGCTTGTGTTCAGGTGATGGACGTCCTCGGAGGCATGGAGACATCCACGCTGTCGAGCGGGTGTAGCACAGCGAGACCGCTGCCTTTCCCCGGTGTCAAAGAGCCCTTGTCGCATACGGGCGAAGGTTTGCGCCCAAATCCAAGGGTCAAGGCAACGCGATAGTGATCTCAACGGGAGCATGGAGTGTGCTCTCGCGCCGCGGTGGGAGAAGCGAGTGCTTTTGCGTGCTGCCTCCAGTGACACATATAACAGACCTCGTCGCCCCAGCTCCGGCGCGACTCACACCTTTCACAACACTTCATCATGTCTTGCGACGTACTTTTATCCGACATCATCAGAGACCGAGCAAGCCGCGACCCCGACGCTCCATTTGCCAAAGTGCCGAGAGGGAATGCCTACCGCAACGGATATCGCGTCGTCACCAACTCGGCCCTCGTCGCCGCGGTTGATCATGTCGCCGACCTCATCACGGCGATCTTTGGGCGTGGCTGTAATTTCGAGCGGGTTGCTTACCTGGGTCTCAATGATTTGAGGTACACGATCGTACTGCTTGCATGCATCGACACTGGCCACACCGTATTTTTTCCGAGTCCTCGCAACAGCGACGAAGCTCACAAGGCTCTGCTCCAGAGTCTGGGCTGCTCTAAGCTGATCTCTACACTTCCAGGGCCAGCCGGGGCGGAGGCTGTGGAGAGGGCAATAGCCACGAAGCTTATCATTCCGACGCTTGACGAACTCTTGGACGTCACGCCAACACGAAGTCCCGAGAAAGCCCGTCGACGGACTTTTGCCGAAGCCAGGACGGATCCCATATTCGTCTTGCACACTTCGGGCTCGACCGGTATCCCGAAGGCTTTGACGTACACCAACGAATTCGTTTCTCGGGTCTACCATGCCCAAAGCCTCGTTCCGACTGACGGATTTGAAAGTGTGAATCAAACCTATCAGCAAGGTGCCTGCATCGTCACGCTGCCGCCGTTTCACATTGCCGGCTTAGCCTTCACGGTCCTCGTTCCTGCGTACTACGGCAGCATTCCGATATACCCGATCGCCGGCACACCGCCTGGTCTCGAAGTGTTCCTCGGGGCTTTGAGCGCCACAGAGGCCGACTGGGCCTTTGTCTCACCCGTGCTTGTCAACCAGATCGGTAGGGCTCCAGAAATCCTGAGCAGAGTGGCGAGCAAACTGGACCGCCTGTTCTTCACAGGGGGCTCAGTGCCCAGTGACTCAGGGACAGCGGTCGCGCGGAAGATGGGTTTGGACCAAGTCCTCGGCAGCAGCGAGTGTGCTGCCTTTCCTCTCCAGCGAGCAAAGGGCCCGAGGCACGAAGAGGATTGGCAACATGTTCATGTTCATCCTGCGGCAAAAGTCGAATTTCGCCGCCACCACGCAGACTACTACGAGATGGCACAAGTGCGGAGGCTGGATGAGGCCGCCGGAGGAGCAGGTCAGAGATACCAGCCCGTCTTCTGCCACTTTGACGACGTGGAGCCTTACCCTACGAAAGATCTTTTCGTGAAGCATGCTTCTCTACCGAACACCTTCACGCACGTGGGCAGGACTGACGACATCATCGTCTTTCTCAACGGAGAAAAGACGAACCCGACACGCTTCGAGAAGCAGATGGCTGAGCACCCGCAGGTGCAGGCTGCGCTGGTCGTTGGACATGAGCGCCAAGAAGCAGCGCTTCTCGTCGAGCCGACGGACGTACAGCCGCTCTCGGACATTGCCAAGAAAGAGTTGATCGATACCATCTGGCCGATGGTGGAGAAGTGCAACAAACTCTGCCCGCGACACGCGAAAGTGTCCAAGACCAAGATACTCGTCGTGCCTTCGGCGAAGTCGTTCATCAGGGTCGGCAAAGGCACGGTGCAGCGTCGTGGCACCGTGGAACTTTTCAAAGATGCCATCGTTGGCTTGTACGAAGAAGGCGAGGGTGCAGTAGGCAGAAGCCACCCTCTCACATCCAACGCTCCCAATATGGCGTTGACGCATGAGGATGCTGCTGTCGTCGTCAGGCGGGCATTGGCCGATGTTGGGTACGAGACTCAGTCGCCGTCGACGGACTTCTTCCGACACGGCATGGACTCTTTGCAAGCGATCCAGTTCGGACGAGCTTTGAGATCGAATTTGCCTCAGGTGTCAGTGGAAGCGGGCACGATCTACGACAACCCTACCGTCGACTCATTGGCGTTCGCACTTTCGCGGGCGACTCTCGAAGAAAGCCGTTCCGTTGTCGGGATGGTAGATGTGGAGGAGACCTTGCACGTCTACCAGTCGAAGATAGACGCGCTCTTTGAGCCGAGTGGCTTGATGCTGAAGCCGCCAGAGGAAGCGGAGGAAAGCACATCGACGCTGAAGTCGGAGGGGGCGATCCTTCTGACGGGTTCGACTGGAGCGCTGGGTTCGCATTTGCTCAACACCCTGCTGGAGCGGGGAATGCAGATGGTGTACTGCCTGAACCGGTCCAAGGATTCCAAGAACGCTCAGATCGAGAGCAACAGGAAGAGAGGCTTACCGCTTGCGTTTTCCGAAGACCGTGTGAAGTTCTTTACGGCGGATCTTGCCCTACCACAGCTTGGACTGCAGCACACTGACTTCGCAGAGCTCCAACGATCTGTGACGCGCATCATCCACAATGCCTGGTCTGTGGGCTTCAACAAGTCCCTGCAGGCGTTCGCCGATTGCCTTGATGGCGTCGTCGGACTCGTCGGCTTCGCAGCCGCCAGCCCCCGTCCCGTGACCGTCCAATTTGTGTCTTCCATCGCGTCTGCCGGAGGGACTGGTCAAGATCAGATCGTACCCGAAGCAGTCCTCGACAGCACACGCGGGCCGGCGTCGACTGGGTACGGACAATCAAAGGACGTGGCCGAAAAGATGTTGGCGCATGCCTCGAAAGTCCTCGGTATCAAGAGCATGTCAGTACGGGTCGGTCAGGTCTCCGGGGATGCTCTACGGAAAAGAGGCTGGAACCGCCAATAGTGGCTTCCCAGTCTGGTCGTCAGCTCCCTCCACCTAGGCGTTCTGCCGGAAAGCCTTGGATGTGCCGAGGACGGGAATGAGGTGCGATGGATACCGGTGGACTCTGCCGCCAGGATTATGCATGACATGTCGAGGAAAACCATAGCCACCGGCGGCAATGAAACCCTGAACGTGGTGCACCCGAAGCCGACGCCGTGGGCAGAGCTGCTACCGGCGGTTCAGACTGTACTCGACAAAGTGGCAAGCGAACGTGGAGGCAAGCCGCTAGAGATCGTCACCTACGGCGAATGGTGCCAGAAGTTGAAAGCTACTTCTGAAATGGAGCCGCTCGACAGCCAGGCCATGTGTGCGAACCCTGCTGTCAAGCTTCTTCCTTTCTTCGAGAGCTTGCTTTCAGAGAAGCCTCTGTTCGGTGCGTTCGCAATCGATAGAGCTATGGCTAGCAGCGAATTTATGCGGGCGCTGGAGCCTCTGCGGAGCGACTGTATACAGGCCTGGGCCACCAAATGGATTGAGGGTAGGGATTCCTAGGCAACATCGGTGGTGCTTTTGAAGAGGAACGATCTCGTGATCTTGTAGAGGTTGTATTCAGGCGCACATCTGATTTCCTGGGAACTTAAAAATTGCTATCGCAATGCCAACATGTAGTCTCGATCCTGATCAAGGTAAGCCGATGCAGATGTGAGCGTAAAGAGTCGGTTGGAGACGATCTCCAGTGACGGAGCTCAACCAGACTGCCTGCCTGCTAAGGAAGCCGTTCGCTCATGGGGAGCATCAGGCTACAGTATAAGGCTGTACTTTTTTGCAGCGTTCGAGTGGACATTGTACTTGCGATCCTGCACATCTACTTCATCGCTCCGCCCCCAACGCCTCCGCAAAAAGTCCTCCCGCATAAAGCTCTCCCGCATCTCAACTACCACCATCCCCCGCCTCGAACCCGCCTTCCTCTCCGTCTTCCCCGACTTTCCCCTCCGCAACCGCTCGCCCTCGCTTGCTGCTTCAGCGGGTGATGAGGTTGAAGGTGGGAAATGGGAGGTCAATGACGAGCCTAGCGCTCCTTTGCTTACAACTTCAGTCACTACTCATGGTGGTCAAGACTTACACTTCTGCAAGTTGGACGATCGAATGTTCCGGTACTGCAGCGCATGTAACGTTGCCCTAGCTAAATATGAGATCGGAATAGGCCGGACCCCTGGCGAACGACCTGGCCATGATCATGTTATCCACCCTCCGGGCGACGATGTCCCAATCGCGACCCTTCGGAAGCTCGTGTCCGACTTCCGAGGTGACCACAGTCGCGTTTCCCGGTTTGCACAGCTTGATCAGGTCGTGCGAACGCGCTGCGAAAACATCTTGCAGCCCGACAACGTGCAGCGTGGGAACGGCTATTAGCGCCGGTATAGTGTCTGAGCACAGCGCGTACACACAGTCCAAGGCAGGACATCCGTGATCGATGTTTCCCTCTTCGAAACTTTTCAACAAATCTCGTACGTCGCTCTCAAGCACCCTTATTCCTAGCTCTTCCGACGGCGAGAGGACGTTGACGGCATTGAATAACACGGCGAACCCGAACATCGGCTCAACAAGTGGTCCTCTGCCAGCAGCATCCTCGAGGAGGAGAGCTGCTGCAAGCGCGGCGCCTTCGGAAAAGCCGATGACCCCGTCGTAGGGCCCATTTTGGGCGATCGCTGCTTTGACGTATTCATGCGCTTTGGAAACCTCGGTGGGCGCCCATTGTCGGTGCCAGACGAAGTAGGGCGGCTTGAAGTAATCCTCGATTCCGGGTGCCGGAGCGCCTATGATCGGAGCATCGATGAAATCAAATTGCACCTCGGTCGGGAGGCGTGACTTGAGGGGAGCTGTAAAGACGAAGTGAGCTTCACCTTCACGCGTGCCGTGGACGAAGATCCGGCGGTCGTACCCAGTTGCCTTTCGAATATGTCAGAGTTGGTTCCCCTGCCGTGGAGGCAAAGGATTCGAACAGACCCAAGTGTCATGGTCAAGGCTGGCTTCGCTGAAGTCTTCAGTCTGGAAAGCTCAGAACTCCCACTCAGGCCCGCCGTGGAGCTGCCGGGAATATATACCCACCTCGTCACATTTGGCCAAGACATAGCGATCTGCCGATCATGATAGAGAGGGTCCTCCCTGTCTACCTGCAGCAGTCTCTTTCGCCTGAAATGTACTTGACTGCGGCTGATCACAGAATGCCGACATCCTCAACTGCGTCGGGAGGACTGCACATACTGTATATTGACTATAAATTTTTGCGCAGCATCAAGTCACAGTCCTTCTGCTGTATGCTTGGCAAGATCCAGCAAGCACGCCATGCCGATGGTAGAACGAGCGCCGAAGGCCGCCGGACGTTGGTTCAAAGTCATTGCAATAGCATCTCCGGCCACGATGACCCTTTTTTCTGGTCCGCTCGTCGTTCAACGACCCGACACCTTTGTTCTCCGATCTAGTGGATGCTTCCAGACCCGGGTACTCCGCGAGAAGATGCGCTCATGCGAACAAATCTCTCGAGCAAATCTGCCCGGCACCTGATCGCACCGCGATCACTGATCCCGAGCTTTGCGGCGGCCTCATCACCGTGCAAAGAGAAGGCGACTATCTTCGGTCAGTAACTACGCCCGTACTAGACGGCTTGTCCGCAGAGGAACGCCTTGAGGTCCATCTAGAAGTTCTGGCCACGGGTTCAAGCCCAGATTCGCGTAGTGCTTGCCCAGACTTCGCTCTACCGCAGAACGGATTGCGTTCTCACGTACGAAGCAGCGTCGGAAGAGGAACGCGCGATGCCCTGAGAGCTAGAAGCACACGATTTGGATCACCGGGTGAAGCGCCTCCGTGACTACGTCAAGTTTCTACGCAGCCGTCACTCCACTGGTCACCTTTTGTCATGATCCTTGACGGTGATGTGTTGGCTGTTGGATGTTGGTCTCGTTGTGCCCAGCGTACACTGCGACAGCTGCAAGAATCGAGGGGGTTCGACAAGGACCCCCTATCTACGCCTCTTCTACAGCTTGCACCATCTGGCCTTTATCCGCGCCATCAACGCGTCAATCACCATTGTGCTGGACGACGTCACTGTCGGCCTGGTGGTGGTTGTCTACGTACCAACGTACATAGGACTATTTTTCGCTACTAGTAGGCTTACGATTTCACGAGGGATTCAGCGGATGTACAGGTAGGGGTGATGCTCGCAAACATTAACATTTCTACGTCTACAAGTGCTCAGTCTCGCCGGCTTCCATGATCGTAGAAGCGTTGACTTTGTCGACCCTTTCACGGAAGAGATAGCAGACGCTGAGCGTCTGAGGCGGTAGGCGCTGGTACCACCTGTGTT
>NW_027191554.1:0-16998 GCF_011745625.1 Cladosporium halotolerans | reverse complement strand
CGGCTTGCATGTTTGCCATCGCAGTGTTCACGAGCTGAGTGATCTGCATCTGTATCTTGCTCATCTCTAACCTTATCTCGCCTCGGAGGAATTGCATTTGTCCCAGCGAGCCAGCAGGGAGGGTTGGGCCCTCGGATCCACGCTGGCCGCCGCTCGCCACGAACTTCTCGAATGCTTGTGTAAGCACATCATCAGTGATGCTGATGGCTGATCCTGCGTCTGCTTTTCGCTTCTTTGGACTTGCTGGTCCCGTGGTGCGAGCTTGTTGGTTGTCCCCAGTCCTCGCACCACCAGGTCCAAGGCCCATTTCGCAAAGTTCGAGGTCGGCGAGACTTCCGATTGGTTCGAAGCTTTCCACGGACGCTCCAGACCCTGAACCGTCACTTTGGGGCGCCCCTCCGCCGCCTTTGCTGGGGGATATCATTCCCGCCAGCGAGGCGCTGGGGATCGCGTTGGTGTGCACGCACTGGTCTTATCCTGTGCTTTCGAGTGATGTGAATGATGACCCTGTCTGTGACAAAGTGGAAAAGAAGTGACGGATTTTCTGCCGACTTTGCAACAAAGCGCACATGCGGAACTCCCGCGCATTACGCATACCAGGCGAAGTACGCATACCGACCGCTTGTGCAATCTGTCCTAATTTACAAACTGTTTTGGTCTCCCCCACGCGCCTTCCAAGAAACGGAACACCGAGCAGACCAGGGATACACTCTACCGCATGTCACAAATCTCATCAAGCGTACCGGCAAATGTCACCCAGCCGTTTGTCACATCTTTCAACGCAACCGGCGCCGGCGTGCGAAGGGACTTCTGGAGACTGTTCCCGAAGACCAGGGAGTCTTATGACATGAGAAAACAGCAAGAGGTGCTCAAGGAGTTGTTGGGGTCTAGCAATTGGAAGCGGCTTGGTAAGCCATGGTTCAGGCAGGACGCTGTGACTGGACTGGTCTACCGCAAGTCACCAGGGAGTCAATCCAAGCCGATGGGCCGGATCACGGTTTGCGTACCCTACGAGCACGAGTTTGATATCGCTGTAAGCCAAGAAAGTCTTGTAATTGTACTCTCCGAAGCCCCACCGACTGATTGTAGCAGGCTATCGAGCATGTTCGCTCGCACACGTTAGACTCAGAAAGCAACAAACCAAACGATATTGACTCGACTATCGCTTCAAAGTACACGGGAATCGACCGAGATCAGCTGAGATTCATGAGACAAAGGTGTGCCGATTGCAATGCGACGGAGACAGGTATTGTCGAAGTTGGCTTGGACTGTCGACCGGTCGTACGCAGGCTACTAGTGACGGAGGATGCTCTAAATCCTGAATCTCATCCCCCGACGAAGACCAGAGTCAAGGGTGTCTCTAAACGTGGGCTCTGCAAGCACTCCCCGAACCAAGTCATAGCAGACACCATCTCAAGCTCTACACACAAGTACTCCATTGTATATTGGATTGCTTGTGAGGATAAGTTGGCCGAACCGATATCCACCCAGACGCTCCACCATAGGCACACCGCGGCAGCAGTCAGCAAACTCATCCCAAGCTGCTTCTTCCCCGACGAAGCACAACGCTTGATGCTGGTTGTCGGTTCTGCTTTCCTCAGGACGGATCGCGAGTACGTCCACGCTCACCAATCCCTCGTTACAGCCTCGATCTTGGCTGCCAGCTTCCAAGGCAAGGTCTATTTCCAGACTGGCATTTGGGCGCGAAAGCAGCTTTCGCGAGCCCCTGCACTGGTTGAGCGAGGAAGCATCTTGGTACTAGCCTGGCGACAATACGACGAAAAGACGGCCATCAATGTTCAGAGCATCTACGAGCGCGTCAAGCAGCATGAACCGAGCTCACTGCGTGTCTTTCCCTCAGCGACTGAGCTCGAACATGTTCTCGGCAAGACCGATGACATTCGCGCTTTGGATGAAATTGCCGAATCTGCACACCCAAGCTGGTCTTTCCGGCCGATTACTTGCGATTCTGCGAGCCAGTGTCGGCTGAGCGAAGTCGGGGTGTTGAAACGGAGCTACAGCTGCGGCAGCGAACATGTCATCCTGCACCCGAAAGCAATTGACGTCGCAAAGCATCTGAGATGCCAGTCAAGTGGGCGCAGGATCAGCAGTCGACGAGCGGCCCAGACCACGGAACGATGGTTTCATCAAGAGTTTGTCGAGGGATTGAGAAAAATCGGCGAGTTCCGCGTCTTCATTGTCACTGTCCAAGATACGACGGCCAGACGTGGGCGCAGGGGAAGGGTACTCCAAGTTGTTCATACTATTGAACTTCCTGACAGAGAGCTTGTCGTCACTGTTCTAGGTTCTGGTGCAAGCTGGCCTGATGAACTGGGTACAAGTGAAAAAATAGACCTCGACGAGCTCCGAGCGTTCGCGCTTTATGTATATGAGGCGCTGCGCAGCAGATCGAATTGGTTCACACGCTTTGAATCCTTAGAGGTCGGGGCTCGCGTCGATGTGGGTGTTGCCCTCCTCGACAGTGTGCCTAAATACTTCGTCAATGAAGTCACACGAATCTACGAGGCAGATTTCTTCGCAGAGTGGTTGGCTCAGCCAGGGACCCAGACTTGCAGGGCCGTGTCAACGGCGTTTGCAGAGGTTTTCCTGGAAACACAAGACAGCTGATGTTTCGTTCTAACAACGGAAGCAAAAGCTTGATCAAACTCGGAACCCCAGCTACAACTTCATGCGATGCCATTCGCTGGCTTCCAGGTTCAAATCAACACACAGCGCCTACTCTACTCTGGAAATGTGACCGTGGGAGGACTCAGAGCTCAAGACCTGTAGCGGTCGAGTCCAAGTTGGGACAGCGGGTTGGAGTGCTGGACACGGGACTATAATTGAGAAGTTTGCTAGAAGATGTATCCCGTGTCACAAGCCACGTAGCATAAATACTGATGAATTACATAAGTGGAAAGGGTCTTAGTCGGACTTGTCAATCAATCTGATGCAAGGCTTGTTGACATGTCCATACCGGACTCGTTCTCTTCGTCTGCGCTCCGCGACTCTACGGTCTGGCGATTCATTAGTGGTGTCGTTTTCGTAGTTGACGAAGTGATTAGCTTCCGCCTCTGCGCTAAGGTCATTCTTTGTAGAGTTGATTTCCTCTTCTTGCTGCCGCTTCCAGAACGGACGTTGTCCGATGGTGACCCGGTAGTATCTGACGGCGAAACGAGGGCAGTGAGGGCCTCTGACCGCTGCCCTGTTGGTGCCGGTGAGTCTTGTTGGAGTTGAGGCTTCTGTAACAACTCCGATCTGGCAACCTGTCTCAGTTTGACAAAGCTCAAATTGATGCCCTTGTGCCTCTGCCATTTCGGAGCGAGCTCCCCTTCATGAAAGGCGTCTTCAAATGGCATCTTCTCCAATGCCTTGACGGGGCGTCCATCAGACGCAAACGTAGCGTAGAACTCCACCTTGAACTTGAATATCATCGCGTATAGATACACGTGACAAACCCTTCTCTTGAGCGTGACAGTCGATCCTGGTAATTGCCGTTCAAATCTCCCAAATTCGGTCATCTTGCCAGCATTGGTGAAGGCAAACTTGTCGTGATTCCATCCTTCGATGATTTGTTCGTCAGAAAAGCCGGCTGGTGTTCCGAATACCGAGAGATCGAGAGAGGGAGGCTCATCCTCGGGGGCAAGGAGCTCGTAGTGTATGGGATGTGACGCTGACAAGCGATCCAGCACAGTCTGCGAGTCGTTCACGTCTTGTCCTTGCGTGCATATGCGGATCACGGAATCGTCATCATCCTCATTGGTCGACCCGTCTGGATCGCTTCGCAGCCAGAGCGACAACGGCACTTCCTTGGTCGAAAGAATGTCTGGGTTGTCCGCCATGTACATCATCCCCGCAATGACAGCGGTGCTGCTCGAAGCGTTAGCCACCATTCATAACAGCACCTCGATATTGTTCTCGACATCACCTACATGTGAGTTTCCTTATCCAGACGCAGTTCTGCTGTCGGGAAGTCTTCGCTTATCATCTTTTTGAAGGCTTTCAGGGCTGTAGGGCTTCGCGATCCGCGACCAGTCAACAACACATAGAATCCAGCCTCACCCTCCGATTCGCGGACCAATTCTCGAGCAACCTCTAGCGTAGGTCTTGCAGTTCTTGTGCGGCGCTGATCCAGACTGTTGTTTGCTAGATTCGCGCGCCCCATCACTCGCTTCCATTCTTCGTCGGAAAGTCCAAATCGAGCGGCTATCTCGGCTTCCGGCTCGGGTTTGAAGTACTCATCGATGCACTCGGACACTTCCCAGACGTTCGATTCGGAGGTTTTAGCGCCATTGATCTTGTTAATTGACCGAACTTCATCTTCCACGGCCATGTTGATTTCTCCTGCACCTCCAGGATAATCTTTGTATTCTCGAGGGCTAAGGATGACTCCGTCCGCGACTTGAGCAAGGCCGATATTCTACACAACATTAGATTGCACCCATCTTTTCCGGCTTTCAAGACTCACCACTCCAGAATGGCCTAAATCCACCACCACATAGAATCCATCTTTCAATCCATCGACATTGCTGTTCGAGATGCAACCCATGACGCTGCTCACACACTCATTGACGTGTTCGAATTCGGCCCCCATGCCCAGGCCCTGCAAGCTCAGCATAAGTTCTTGCACGCTACTGTTCGTCCAGCGGTCGCTGATGTTCACGGATATGTTGAACCTTCCTTCCCTTTGCCCGATCACTTCGCTTACCATGTGCCGGAAAAACGCGATAGCCACCTCTTTCGATGTCATGCCGAACTTCTTTGCTTTTTCTTTCTGTAGCTCCAGCGTTCGCTGTATGTCAGGTGTAGAACCCTCGTCCACGAAAGCCATCTTGGGATAGGCGAACATCTCCCAATCTCCTGGGTTGCGCTTTCGGGCACGCACCGCCGCGTGACCATGAAGTATTTCTACAGTGTCGCTCCTCATCCTCATCGCAGTCAAAGCAGGTATGGCCTCGGCCCCTCCTATACTGCTTGCGCTCGCGCCTTGCGCCCATCTGACCAATTCCCATTCCCCTCCGGATTTTTTTATCATCGCCTGACCGTTTGACGCGCCGAGCTCGATGGCGACGGTCCATGTTGCGGGTTTGGTGGCCGTGTGATGCCTCTTGGGAAGCGCAGGCTGTGCAGGTGTCTGATCATCGTTCTGTCCATTCGACGCGCTGAGCTCGATGGCTGAGTTGGGTGCAGCAGGTTTAGATGTCGCTTGAGGCCGAACGGGACGCGTAGGGTGCGGAGGTTTCGGCCTCGGTATGTATTTTGTACGCGCCATTAGATTGTGGAGAGCTCAGCTCGTGGGTAGAGGAATCGCGATACTCTGCTCTCCAGACGGTTTTGCTTTCCAGGCGCGACGCGTGAGAGTTTCTCAAATGCACGAATAGCGCGACGTGGGTTGAAGGGTCGAGCCGAGCAAACAGGCGAGATTTGACGTTTTGCCGAAATTAATTACATGCTTCTCAGACCGGCTGTACATTGCATACTGAGGGGGTTCTGAGGAATTGGCGAATTGGCTGCAGCTTGGATACCAGCTGCTCAACGCCGGCCTCCTAGACGTTCACGAGGGCGGTGTTTTCTCCTTTTTATTTTTTTATTCATATTGCACTCAACCTAAATAGCTTATGGCACGTCGGCTATCTTCTCAACGACTGCTATGGCATCCTGGTGTGCTCTCGCGTTGACATTTTACAGTACAGTTGTGCTCGCCGTCCCGGACTCCACCGAGCCGCCACAGCTTTTGGGCTTATTGCCCTCCTACTTTCTTGTCTTTGTCATTCCTCATCTTTCCCCTCATCCACGCCCGCTCTGCTCCGCCACCTCTCCCTCTTCAACGCCCCGATCTAATCGGTCGATGTCCCACGAATCATCTTGGGCACTTTCTCCAGGGATTTTCTTGCCCACCTCTGTATCTTCGAGGAAATGGAGCACTTGTGCCGCGCCTTCTGTTCTAAACAGAGTCTGCAGGTCTGCTCTGTCGCTTCTTTAGCCGATCGAGATTTCCTTACTGTTCAGCCTTCGTAGCATGGCATCTCGCTGCCTTCGCCATCTTCTGCATTTGAGCAGTAGATGTTTGACTGACTGCTCGATTGCCCCGCACCACCAACAGTGTGCGTCGAGGGCCTTGCCAACTCTCAAAAGGTAGACACCTGTGACCGCGTGGCCAGACTTGAGCTGCAAGTACTTAGCTCGCACCGATTCCTTGGCATCTTTGACGCTTCTATCAATTTTGCCTTGTGGCTTTCACCTTTCTCTGATGGTTTGCTTGACGTGGGACAGTGATGCCGAGCGCATTGTTCTTGGCTGTTGCCGTGCTGCTCGTTGCGCCGCAAGACTCGCGATTTTGTATGTTTTGTCACTCGCAAGCCATGTCAGGGCCACTCGAACACCTGCGTCTTCGGCCCGTAGTGCCCATCTCCTGATGTCTGTGATGACAGGCAGGGCTCAGTCCTTGTAGTTCTCGATGGCGGCTATTGCGAGCTGTAAATCGGTCACGATCTCAGCGAAGCAGCGGTCTGCCCGACGAAGGATCTGGGTGATGTCTTTCACCACCATGCCGATAGCAAACACTGCAGCATCGGGGATTGTTATGTACTTGCCGAGCGATGAGGCCTTTGTCTTCCACCCGCGTTGCTGTCTCCATGCCACCGCTACTCCACAGCTGACGTGCTTGGTCGCACTCACAAAGATTGTCAGTTGTCGTGGGTGGTCAGGTAGCGTCCTCTCCGGCACCTCTGAATATCCGTTGTTTCGAATTAATGCAACTGGTACAGATGAGGCAGCTTTGCAGGGCAGCTCGAATCCGTATTCGGTGTCGTATATGACGTTCATGAAGATCTGCTGTGCAAGTCGGCCTCCGAACGACCCATGTGCCTTCTCTGGTCTCGTCCAGCCGATACTGGATGGCTGGCCCGTCGTTCATTCATGCTGATGAAGCTCGCCAAAACGGAAGCTTGCGGGCAGGAGCTGATGCATTGGGTGGTCTCCATCCGCGCTCAGAGCGCGCAACGCGTATCTGGTCTGCCGATGGTCGAGAAGTTCCTTGGCGCAAGGCAAACACGCTTCCCGTTGGAAGGCTACCGGAGTTGATTTCAGCAACCCCGTGATGGCCCTTGCTTGACTGCTCAGCAGTAGTTGTAGTTTACTCAGTCGGTCCTTGTGGCCTCTCCACCAAGCTTCCGCCCACCCACTTCCGTCGGGATCGTCGAGCCCGCCTGACGCTCTCTGTACATTCGTTGCTCCAACCGGTACGGATCCAGGGGGAAGGTCTTGCCAGGGGAATGGTGTCGCAGATGGTTTCTTGGATGATCGATCGTCTGCAGTTTGGCCACCCTCTTATCCAGGCCCTCCAGTTCATCTGTTTGTCGCTGGTCGGAGTCACTTGAGTCGCCCAGGCACTCCTGATTTAGCTCTCCTAATCGATGCTCCAGGCGCTCGCGCGCCTGCTCCCAGTCCGCCTTGCGCCACTGAGGTTGTCCTGTGGGCTCCGCTTGCTGTGGAATTGATGCCCCGATCGACATGATGATCGGTATATGGTCGGAGTCCGAGTCTAATTCCTCGCACTGTCAGCATTGCAGTGCTTGCTCTATTATTCATGGTGTCGCAAAGGACAGGTCCAGCGTGCTTATGCTGCGGCCTGATCTCCACGTCACGGTATCTTGCGGCAAGATCAGCTGTAGGTTGCTCTGCGCTGTGGTTTCAGTCAGGGTGTCTGCTAGTGTGTGTTGGGTGGGTAGCATAGTTCCGCCCCATAGCGGATGATGTAGGTTGAAATCTCCGACCAGAAGGTGTTCACCTGGGCAGTCGAGCGCTAGTGGGAGCAGCTGCAGGGTGGCAAGGTTACGGCTGATCAGAAGCCTTTGGGGAGCGTCGTAGCAATTATGCATGTGTAGTGTCCTGCCGCCTAGGTGAATCGTGAGGGTCACAAGGTCCGGCGGATGCTCCGTAGCTCCCACTTGTTGTGGTCGATCGCTTTGCTAACATAGAAACATACCCGTGTCTCTTTGCTCAATGGGTAGACCAAGTGAGAGTTTGGAGGTCGAACTGTTGTCTGCATCTGTGGGTTGCGCCACGGTTCCTGTACGGCTAGGATGTGGTGCCTCTCGGGACTCATCGACTTGAACATGGACGTTCTCACGCGCGTTCTGCTTTTGTTTACGTTGTAATGTATGATGTTGAGCGTTTGTATCGTATTAAGCATCGTCGCAAGCGCTTCACTACTCGTCGTTGCTACGTAAACGTGCGCTGTCTTGCGCAGCGTGTCCCTCGCGTGTTCGAGAGCATACAGTATGGCAGTTAGCTCAGCACTGGCAAGTGAGCACGTGGAAGCCTCCGCCATCGCTTGCTGCTTGACTGTGCCGGTCGACATGCGATACTTGATGATCGCTGCCGAGCCGATCTGTTCATCCTGCGTCTGCGCAGCCGCATAATACAGATACGCGCCCCGGAAGCGAAGGGAGCGACACAGCTGCACTGCTTCAGCGGACTCTAAATATAGTACCTGCCTCGAGACCTTTGCTGATCGTTTCCAGCAGTGATATGGGTCTCTAGGCTTTCGGCTTCGAGTAGTCGGGCTTGTTCGGCTTGCGGAGGACGACAATCTTGGCCATGCGCCAACGCTGTGGTACGTACTTCAGGTCAAGTGAAGCCTGGTACAACTTCAGAACCACACCGCCAAGCACCGGCCAGAGTTCCTTCCATACGCGAAACGTGATCTCGTCCAGACCAGGTGCCTTGTCGGACTTGGACTGCATGATTGCCGCTTCGACTTCTGCAAGTGTCAACTTTGGCAGCTTGATCCTCAGAGGCACTTTCTTGCCTGCATGCTCGTGTGGCCTTCCGCCATTTCTCGTGGCCATCCTCGGCTTCACCGAGGTGCCATCTCGATTAACCGGTTGCGGTGGGATGGGGAAGAACGAAGCGAGAACAAGGTCGGTCTTCTCTCTGTCGCTCGTCGCTTCTGTGTCCCCCGCCTTCAGCATAGGTATGCCGTGGTTTGCGCGGCTGGTCTTTGTGTATGCGTAGGCCTTCCATATGTTGTCGCGTTTGTCAAGAGAATCTACCCAATGCTCCCTTTTGCATTGTTCGACTTGTCCATGTATACACGTCGCACCACTGTGACTCTCGCAGCGGCCTCCGCGACATCTTCACCCCTACGCCTGACCGCAGTTAAGTGGTTTCGTGTTGCGCTCAACGACAGTCGCAACGCCTTCAGCTCGTCGGTCCACCATCGCTTGGCGTACGGCGACGGTCGCGCCCTTGCGACATGCTTTTCGAAAACCTCGTTAACCAACGCCTCAAGTCTGTCCACGGCCACCTCCAATTCATCCTTGGCAGATAACGCGTGAAGACTGGCGTCGTCTGCGATTCTTGCCGATACTTCCTCGCGTATCTTCTTCCAATCAGCTTTGTCATACATCCGTCTCCGTCGCTTCTCCTGATACTCTGTCGTGTCCATCACGAAATGAGCTCGAATAGCTTTGTGGTCGGAGCCGTGATCATTCTGATGAATGCCACAGTACTCACAAACTTCGCTAAGGTTGCCACTCGCAAGCAAAATGTCAATCGTGGAGCAAGTAGATCCGTTGTAGTGTTCCCAGGTCACCGTCCCCGACGGAAGCAGTGAAGTCAGTGCATTTTCTTGCATGAAGTCGATGATAGCCTCGGCCTCGTCAGTACGACCGGCCTCTCCAGACGCCTGAGCACCACCCCACAGTTCATGGTGACGGTTGAAGTCAGCGCACAATAGCAAGTCGACCTTACCATCTCTTCCATATCTCTTAAACCCATCGTAGGCATCCTTGGCGATTTGCAGCTTGCCCCGCAGCTGCTCTTCGTTCACCGCCTGCCCTTCAGACGACTTCACGTCATAGGTGGACATGATGAGCGCAACGCCGCGCTTTGTGGTGACCGTCACCGCCACCATGTCGCTGGACGGTACAGCCACTTGCTGTGCAGCGTGCCTCTTGTTCACTCAGATTGCAGCCCGGTAAGCGTATCGCACTTCTCCTTCGTGCCTCACATTAGGTACAAACAATTGCCAGCTCCGCTCGACTGGAAAGGCCGGCTCTCCGGTGTCCATATCCTCATAGATATATGGTTCGACCACCGCGGGAGCATCGAAATCTGCCAAGCTCTCGTCGCAGAATAAACTCCAGTGCGCCGTCTTTCGCTTGCCAATGTTCACGTGAAGCACCTTGAACTCCCCTAGCATGAGGTAGTGCTGGGTGCATTCGACGTGCTCGAGACTTGTGCCCCACCACTGGCACTCGATGCATTGGTCGGGCTTGCCTGCGTACTACCATACATGTCAATGTCAATGTTAGCACTGCGCTGCTCCTGCCTCGTCCTAGCCCTTTGTTGTCCGACATGTCGGTAGTGCTGCGGGTGCAACTTGCACGCCCAGTCGAACACTGTGTGTGCGTCGCCGCATGCCAGGCACTTCGGGCTGTCTTTGTTTGTGCATTCGTCCCGGCGGTGACCTTTCGAGCATATAGCACATCTGATGTAGCTGGTGCACGACGCCTGCTCGTGTCCGTATCTGTTGCAATGATAGCACGGGCCGCTATTGTCCCTGACGATGAACGGTGAACAGAATGCGTCAGTCGCGCCGAACATAGCTGTGCCTGTTCGCAGCAGATAGTCGGCATCGACTCTGTTCTTCAACCAGACCACCATGGATCCTACCTTTCTCTTCGCGTCGACTTTGCTGAGCCAGGTGGCCTTCATTACCGTGCACTCCGCCGTCTCACAGCTTTTGTCCGCCTTGAAGACTTTCGCAAAGTCCTTGTTTAGCGTCTTACCGTCGTTCACTTCCTGGTCCAGCACGCACTGCTTCACGACACTGTCAAACTTCACCGGATACCACTGGTCACCTTTGACGCGAGCGCCGCTAAGGGTCGACGTCGGCCAGCGAGTGTGCTGCTTTGCCTTGTTGGCTTCTTCCTTGTCGGCAAAAACTACGTCGATTCTGTCGCCCGGGCCAGGCCGTATACATTTGATCGTCAGCTTTTCCGTGACCTTGTTGACCTTGAGCCCATCGCGCAGGCCATCCCTGATACCGTTGTAATTATTCTTCGCTCCCTTGAATCTGCCAATGTCGACCGACACTGCTCGCTCATCTTGCACCTGTGGTTTCTCCTTGGGGAGTTGGAAACTGCCTGCTGATGTTGACCTGGTCTGGGAGGTCTGTGAGCCCATGGACGTGGCTCCGCCCGCAAGGACTTCGCTGTAGCTATTAGGCCTGGGACTTCCTTCCAGCAGTGCCTTCAATGCCTTGATCTCCTCGCCTTGTGCCCTGATCTCCTCGCCTTGTGCCTTGATTTCCTCCATCATCGCATGATTGCTTTCCAGCAGCGCCTTGTTGCTGTCAAGAAACGCCTTCTGGCTCTCCGCCGTTTACCTTTGAGCCGCCACTAGCTGTGCAATGGTCTCTGCCATCGCCGCAAGCTTGTCGTTGACGCTCTTCTCAGCCTTTCTCTTACGCGCCGCAGTTGACACGGCCTCAAAGCCGGGCGTAGCCTGCTACGAGGCCCCGCCGCCCTTCATCACACTCGGTATGACCCTCATCGTCGTTCTCTTCGCCCCTCCCGCCTTCGCCTTCCCTCTCGTCACAATTTGCCACTCCGCACCCCCTCCGCCCTCCGACCCCGCATCAGCGGCGAAGCCGGCGGCGACAGCGGGCGTCGAGCTTCGAGCTCCAGCACCTTCCCCACATCCACCACCACCTCCCTCAACATCAATAACATCGTTTTGAGTGATTTCAGCCATCGATTGATTTATTGCCAGCCGAATTCGCTCGAGCTGACCAACTACCCGCGTGACCAGCTTCCCCGGAAACTATGTTATGGCGCCGGTGCAACCTCTGATCTGGCCTTGAAGGTGTAAAGTCGCGCTCTTGAATGGCCAAAGTGTCTCGTGGTACTGCGCAACTACATCCCAGTCGTCAGAGGAAAGCTGAGTGTCTCTCGTATGTCCCTGGCGTACTGCCGCACTATTCATTCACAGGGCAATATGAGTAAGACTCGTCATTGGCGGGGCTGCAATATGAAGCAGGCTTGGAGCAAGGGAATATGCTGGGCGTGCGGGAACAGCAACCAGCGCCATACGGAAGACAGAGGGAGAGAAGAACTTCATAACACCAGAAGGCAGAAGCGAAAGAATGAAGAGAAGGGCGGGGATCTCCGGAAACCAAGCATGGCGCGCTCACAAAAGTTGTATGGATAGCACAATTGAGCCCCCGGACAATGTTTTGAGAGGAGGGGAAGGGAAACTGGAGTTGATTTCTCTGGAGAGTCCATTCCTCTGTTTATACTAATTAGGTCAGTGCTGCTTTGCGATTTCGAGTGTGACCTGTCAAGTTTGTCCACGAAGCTTGTACTGAATTTCTTCCTGCCGGCATGATAAAAAGCCAGAGGGCAATGGCTTAAAAGGTACACAGCGCAGTCCAGTTGACACAGTTGGTCAGAAAGCCGATGTCCCCAAGTTGCCTCTCGCTTTCTGCAATCTGACCTTCAATGTCTCTAGCCCACTAGAATCTGCATCTGCTAGAGCATTCATTATTCTTGAGTCCCCAACCCTGAAGTCTTAAGAATTCAAAAAGTCGTCTTCAAGAAGCTCCCCAGCAGAAGAGCGCTCCTCGGGGAGCCAACAGAGCATCTTTCTTGCCAATGTAATCAAAAAGGCATGCTCCTCACCTGCGAGTTGGGTCTCCCGAGATTCGAGGGTTTGGTTGGGGATAGGCGTTGAAGCAATCCAATTACCTGAGCGTCGCATTAGCCCTGCATGATAACTCTTGTATGGATTATATTACCATCTACATCCCAATATTGTCGGCATTTTATGCTGCGTTCAAGAAATCGTTTAGGCGGAGGACCTAGAAGCGACACCATCTCAGCGAGATGTTGCTCATCATTGAGATTGCCGTCTCTGACGGCTCGGAAGAGGCGTCCACCCTCAAATAGATCCCAAATCTGATTGTTCACGTCAGCAAACGGGATGGATAAGCGACGCGACGTACTCTTACATACCATCAGCCCGACCGACCAAACATCGATTTTTGAATCCCATGGCATGCCAAAAATTATCTCTGGCGCCCTGTAAACGCCAGGCATAACGTCACCAGAGTGTTTCTGGCCTGGCTCTCCTAGGCGGGCAGCGCCAAAATCGGATATGACGGGCGCACCGTATGTGAGCGGCATCTCGTGAGAAGTGTAGATCACGCGGTCCTCCAGTAGCTTTCGTGGCAGGGGACTATTGTGTTCTAGTGTTTCAATTTGAATGAATGCGTCTTCGTTCTCGGCGCCCAGAAGGATGTTGTTGGGAGAAAGATCTGACCGATTCTTAGTACGTCGACGAGATTGTACACGTTCTTGAGCCTTACCAGTGTGAACCACTCCGGCTTGGTGCAAAAAGTCAAGGCCCATGAGAATCATAAGCAAGCTCTGTTTCAGTATGTCTTTATTCAATCTTTTCGAGGGGAACGCATTTCGAAAATGCGTGTAAGTGAGACCAAGGGGCGCAAAGACCAAACACTGGTGTTTATGTGACTCATGGCTGAGATAAAATTCGTCTATGGCCACTCGAAGGCGCTGCTTGCCGGGATGATCTGCTTCAATTGAGTTAATGTGATGAGAGATGGCAGACTCTTGCGTGGTCGTCCCATCGTAGGTGCAAACTTTGAGGGCTGCCAGCTTGGAGTTCCTGCACTCAACACAGTAGCAATTAGTATAATTTTCATCCGTCGGCCTTGTCAGGCGCTTACTTTTCATCCCTACAAAGCCAGACCGTGGAAGAAGTGCCGAAGCCAAGCTTTGCGACGACACGATATCGCGATCGGAGAACAGCGCCGAGGTGGATTGGAAAGAATTTTGTTGGATCATAATTTGGAACAGTCTCTTCCTCAACCAGAGAGTGTATTGGAAGCACATCGAACAAAGCATTTTGGAGAGCGGTTGGGCAACTAGCAGGTGCTTTGGAGGAGCTGTTCATGCCTGACACGTGTCGGCCGGGTGGAGGCGGACGAAGGTTTCTGCAATGGGGAGAGATAATGTCCATAGGCCTTCGGAGATGCCTTGCGATAGCGCGAGGATAAAACAAGCTCATTGCGAGATTGTGTTGACTGAGTGGTGGTGCTAAAGATGCTTGAGTAAGACCGGCGCTTCTAGGGACGTGTGGTTCGCGAATGTGCACGGGCGCATTCCCCACATATCCAGTAAGCGCGCGGCAGCCAAGCGAGCGGCATAAATAACTGGTCCAGCGGGGAGGTAATATCGACAGTCAACCAAGAAAAGCTGACCACTCTTATAAGACATGGGCGCTTACTTATGCATAATATCTGCAGGCGATGTATCGGCAACGCATCGCGGAAGGTAAAAGTATGCTGCGCCTGACCCATCACGGTGTTTGTTCTTCGTAACATTTGGGTCAACTTTAATTGAGACAACGCATTTCCGTGCTTAGACCTTAATTTATTTTTTCCCCGGTCACTCGCCCATATTTGACCACGATGCAACGTACCAATACCATCTTGATCAAGTATGGCGGGAGTACCAAGCTTGCAGACCTTCCTGCATCATTTCAGGCGACACTCAAGGCCGCGGAAACGACATTGGAAACAAAGGTAACTTAGACGCAATTCGATACTCATATAGCCGATTTAGACGTATTGACTGTATGATACAGTATTCAAAACTGGCTGAAGGAAAGATACAGTATGCCAATGTGACCATAAACTCATTTTCTTGACAAATGATTTCATATTTGGCTAATGTCAGTTTTTTAGAGGCAATAAGCCACACAAGTCACACAAAGACGATAGCGATGACAAGGATGTCATTACAGTCAGTTATCACACTTCGCAAGGAACTCGGATCACTTCCATCCATGCCCATGACGACAATACTTGGAAAGAATTCCCGTCCCGCAACGCGTATAAGGGTAAATAAATCAAGCATCCGCTTGAGGTAGACACGGTAATCGAGGATAGCGCCGTGATGGACCATTGCTGAGCTTTCTGATACTGTGGTGGGCCAACAGTGACCTCAGCTTAGCGCAATCATCAAGTACCTGCGGATCTGGATTTTGAATCCTGTTGCTTCTATCTTTGATGACTGCAGTTCTTCGATCGCAATAGTTTTGAAGTGGCATGAGCGGAATGACTAGACGCATCGCCTCTTGAAACCCATCAACTCCACTTTCTCCTCCTTCTCAAAAAGGTTGCTCGACTTCCATTGTCGTCCTTTGCCATCCACCTTTGCGAGCGTGCAATCCTTGTCGTGTGCGTTGCTCTTGCTCTTCTGCCGCATTGGATGCTCGCGTTTTCAAGGTCCCCCCCTCCCCTTCCCTTTTTACGTTTCCTTGTTTCATACTGCATTCAAGCTAAATAGCGTATGGCACATCGGATCTCTTCTTGACGATTTCCACGGCTTTCGTGTGTGCTCTGGAGTCGGTCCTTCACCGCACAGTTATATTCGCCATCCCGACTCCACAGCTCTAGGGCTGAGCGCCCTTCTACTTTCATCTTGAGGAAATGAAGCACGTCGAGGACGTCCTCTGCTCCCAACAGAGTTTGCACATCTGCGCTGTCTTGCCCTTCCACTAATCGCGACATTCTTACCAATAACTCTTCCTGTAGAATTACCCTCAATTGCGACAGAGTCGAAGCATTTCCCCATCATAGAGGCCACTATCCTAAGCCCGCATACCTTCCAAGGCGCCAGCCTTTACCCTGAGGTTTTCCCCTCAAGCACGCACGTAAGGCTCTGCCAGTGGCGGTACCACCTTGTATGAGGGACAAGGCTCCCAGTACGAACAGGCCAGCAGCTTCCTTCTCTTTGTGTACCAACATGCGCATCCGTCCTTTATCCGTCCTTTCAAGCCACGCAGATGGTTTCAGCCGTCCCCGCCATTGCGTGCTACGCACAGCGGCCGAAGACGTTTCGCGTTACCTCGGGAGGTCTCCCTCGTCAAGGCCGACCATGTCTCGCCGTGTGGGATCGAAGCAGCGCCCTAGCCAGCAGCGAAGCCTCTTTGCCTACCCGACTAACCAACCCTATTCTCGCGTTTTGACAAGTCCGCCGCGGAGGGGCCCTGTCCCTCAAATGGGCACGACGCTCGTGTCTTAACAGATCCGCATGGCGGTGGTCTGTCTCCAAAGAAGGAGCACAAAGGCCGTGTCTTAACAGGTTTTCCGCACCAGTGGCCTGTCCCCTCGCTTTCACGTGCGGCTTCTAACCGCAGCGGGGCGCAAGTCGGTTCCATCGCCAGCGTACTGGTCTCAGAGCGCTCGTAGGTCAGGGGTGTCCTGTCTCTTGCCTAGCTCGATTGCACATCCACCGGCCTTGTTGTCTTTTGCTTCCGCCCAAAAACAAATTACTTCAATCTCGAGAAGCCCAGTTTCATCTTAAATCAATCTCGTTCCTCAGGGTGGCCGGCCCCGCCTATTCCTTCCATTAAGCTCTGTCTCACATAGACGATCAAATCATGTCTCATGTTGTTCAGTCGACATCAAAATCGATCACGAGCCTGCAATCCGTTGTCGAAGCTGTCTCGCAATTGAGTGAAAGCAGTCTCGGCCTGCAACTTCGGGCGACCGCTTCTCTATGTGATCACCTTGGACAGCACCAAGAACATCTGGGCTCACAGAGCTTGCAATCGGTGATGAATGTCCTGGACCACATGAGAAAATACTCCCAACGGGCCAAGCAGAGCATTGATGCCATTACGGACGTCCATGCAGTTGACTGGACTATACTACAACCCGATGGAGGGACTGTATCCGGGATAGCAGCATTCATCCAGATGCAGACATCCACCTTGTTCATAGGAGTTGTCGACGATGCGCGGTTCGTCAAGACCGTCATGGCAACAATCGAGAAGCTCACTAATGGCAAATAGACGCAGAGGTCGTATCCGGCTTTCTCCTGAGGCTCTAGCAGAGTACTGTCAAGTTATCGAAGCTACAAAGGAGGCTGCGGTTTCGGATATTGAATTTGCCAGCGAAAG
>NW_027191553.1:0-17760 GCF_011745625.1 Cladosporium halotolerans | reverse complement strand
ATTGCATGTGGGTTGTGTTATATGCTCGAGGAGAACAAAGTGACAGCACTTGAGGAGCGTGCATCTAGCGGGGATGTGCACTGACCAGGGAAGACTTCTAGTGCTTTAAGCGATGGCTGAGCCCTGTCATGCGATTTCAGACAATTCGACCGAAGATCTCCCGCATTCTGATTTCGGACTTTCGGGCTGACCTCGAACATTGTTCGTGGCTGATGGTCACCTGCTTACGGAGATAGACAAAGATTTCACCTAACACCGACGCGGTCCGTTGGCAAGGCCTTTGGAATGCTTGTCGTCGGGTTCGCGATGTGCGCGAGCCCGCCACTGAGCCCTGCTACAATCTCAGTAGGAGGTAACATTATAGCATCGGTCGTCGCCTTTGTATGTCCTACCAGAGACTTCAGAATTGATCTCGGTGCTTGAGCAACTAGACAATGTCCAAACTCGATGTCCATCATCATCTGTACTCACCCGCGTTCACGAAAGGTAAGGGTAATCCAGCCTCTTGACTACCATATCTCACTGTTGCTAACGATGTGTACCAGCGCTACAGGACGCTGGCGGAGATCCATGTGGCTGGTATATCCCGGACTGGACCGTCGAAGCAGACCAAGAGTTGTGTAAGAGCTTAGGCATTCGCACCGCCATCCTGAGCCACACTGCACCCGGCCCTGAAGTCAAGAAGGATTCTATCGAGGCTGCGTCGCTTGCGCGAGCAATGAACGAGTTCTCGGCAAAAGTGCGAGACGAACATCCCGAGAAGTATGGTTTCTTTGCAAGTGTACCGTCCTTGCTCGACACTGAGCGATGCATTGCCGAGATACGCTACGCTCTAGACGAGTTGCGTGCGGACGGTGTCATCCTCATGACGCGGTACGGGTCGGACAACCAATACCTGGGACATCAAGACTTCAACCCAGTCTGGCAAGAGCTGAATGCCCGTAAAGCTGTTGTCTTCGTACACCCGACGCATCCCGTGGATATAGCCCTGGTTCACGCGTCGCTGCCACAACCTATGCTGGACTATCCTCACGAGACAGCACGCACTGCCATGGACCTTGTCATGACAGACACCTTGCGCAGACATGCTCATAATTGCAAGATCATCCTCTCGCATGGAGGGGGAACCCTAGGCATGCTCGTTGGGAGGGTCGCTGGATTGCAGCCATCGTCACCGTTTGGCAATAAAGTGCCGAGCAAATTCGTGCAGAGATCGGCTCCTTCTTCTTCGATACCGCGCTAAGTAGCGCCCCAGAGCAGCTGTTAGTAATCCAGAGGATCGCACAACCCGGTCACATACTGTTTGGAAGCGATTTTCCGAACGCGCCTGTGTCCGCGGTCCGCCATTTCACGGAACAGCTCGACGGAAGTGCAGAGATAAGTCGGAACGATAAGCAACGCTTGGACGCAGGTACAGGCGAAATGCTTTTTCCTCGCCTGTACTAGATCGCGATGAATGCTAAATGGTCACGTTCAGTGATGTTATTGAATCGGATCGATATCGGACGGATTGGATAGACGTTCGCCAAATTCAGTTGAATCCATTAGCTCGAAAATGAAATCCAACTTCCACATGAATATGTCGGGATCTATAAGGAGCAAAAACCCAAATTCTAAAGGGTCGCGAAGTGGTGAGACCACACTTCAGATAGCATTGAGGTACTGATAACATTCCCTTTCAACTCTGATAATTATACTATCAAGCCTTGAAGGTAACGTAAACGGCGGGGTAGTCGGTCAGGTGGGGAAGTCGGTCAGAAATTCTTGACACGGGAAACTGCGATTCGCGGGATCGAAGGACGAAATGGATGAAATCACTCAAAACGATGTTGCTGCTGTTGGGGGAGGTGGTAGTCGACGCGGGGAAGATGTGGGAGCTCAAAGCTCAACGCCCGCTGTCGCCGCCGGCGCCGCAGCTGATGCGGGGTCGGAGGGCGGAGGGGGTGCGGAGTGGCAAATGGTGACGAGAGGCAAGGCGAGGGCAGTAGGGGTGAAGAGGACGATGATGAGGGTCAGACCGAGTGTGTTGGAGGGAGACGAGGGCTCGCAGCAAGCTGCGCCCGGCTTCGAGGCTGCCGCCACGGCGGCACGCAAAAGAAAGGCTGAGGACAGCGTCAACGACAAGCTGACGGCGATGGCGGCAACCATCGAGCAACTGATGGCAGCCCAGAAAGAGATGACCGAGAGCCAGAAGGCGTTCTTGGAAAGCAACAAGGCGATTCTGGATCGCAACAAGGAGCTGATGGAGACGATCAAGACCCAGGGCGAGGAGATCAAGGCCTTGCGGGCACTGATCCAAGGAAACACGAGCCAACAGACGTACAGCGAGGTCGCCGCAAGCGGTGGCACGTCCATGGGCTCGCAGACCTCCGAATCCAGGCCCACGTCTGCGGGCAGTTCACAAGCCCGCAAAGAGAAGCCACAGATTCAAGACGAGCGAGCCGTGTCTATCGACATGGGCAGGTTCAAGGGCGCAAAGAACAACTACAATGGTATCAGAGATGGCCTACGTGACGGACTCAAAGTCAACAAGGTCACAGAAAAGCTAACGATCAAGTGTGTGCGACCTGGCCCGGGCGACAGAATCGATGTGGTGTTTGCCGACAAAGACGAAGCCAACAAAGCGAAGCAGCACACTCGCTGGCTGACATCGAGCCTGACCGGGGCACGCGTCAAAGGCGAGCAGTGGTATCCGGTGAAGTTCGATAGTGTCGTGAAGCAATGTGTACTGGACCAGGATGTAAATGACGGCAAGACGCTGAATAAGGGCTTTGCGAAAGACTTCAAGGCAGATAATGGCTGTGAAACGGCGGACTGCACAGTGATGAAGGCCACCTGGCTCAGTAAGGTCGATGCAAAGAAGAAGGTAGGATCGATGGTAGTCTGGCTGAAGAGCAAGATCGACGCAGAATATTTGTTGCGTACAGGCACGGCTATGTTCGGCGCGACGGACGCATTCTGCTCACCTTTCATCGTCAGGGACAACAGCGGTCCGTGCTACCACTGCAACAGGTACGGGCACAAGCAGGCGTCGTGCACCAGCCAGATCAGATGTGCCATCTGCTCGAAGGGTCACCGCCGGGATGATTGCCCGAACAAAGACAACCCGAAGTGTCCGGCGTGCGGCGATGCACACACGGTGTTCGACTGGGCATGTAAGCTGCATCCGCAGCACTACCGACACATCGGACAACACAAGGCTAAGGCGAGGCAGGAGCAGCGCAGCGCTGCCATGGATGTCGACATGTATGGTAGTACGCAGGCAAGCCCGACTAATGCATCGAGTGCCAGCGGTGGGGCACAGGTCGCGAGCACGGCGAGCACGTCGAACACACCCAGCACCACCTCATGCTAGGAGAGTTCAAGGTGCTGCATGTGAACATTGGCAAGCGAAAGACGGCGCACTGGAGTTTGTTCTGCGACGAGAGCTTGGCAGATTTTGACGCTCTCTCAGTGGTTGAACCGTATATCTATGAAGATCTGGATACTGGCGAGCCGGCGTTTCCAGTCGAGCGAAACTGGCAGTTGTTCAAGCCAAGTACGAAACAGGAAGGAGAGGCGCGGTATGCATACCGGACAGCCGTGTGGGTGAACAAAAGACACGCCGCACAACAGGTCGCTGTACCTTCCAGCGATGTGGTGGCGGCGACGATTCCCACAAAGCACGGCGCCGCACTGATAGTCTCTGCCTACGATGTGAAGTCCACTGATGGCCAAGCGGCAAATGAAGAGCAGCTCCGATCCAAGTTGCAGACCATCAAAGATGCATACGATGGGGTGAAGAGTGATGGAAAGAGTAGTCATGTCGACTTGCTATTGTGCGCTGACTTCAACCGCCACCATGAACTGTGGGGTGGTGCTCAGGCATTTGGAGAGGCCGGTCGTACCGACGAGGCCGAAGCTATCATCGACTTCATGCAAGAGAATGCACTCACCTCACTGCTTCCGTCAGGTACAGTGACCTGGGAGCACTACAACGGATCTACCTGTTCCACGATAGATATCTTGCTCGCGAGTAGTGGCTTAAGCGAGGCGTGTGAGCACTGCGGCATTCACCAGAACGATCACGGATCTGACCACAAAGCTGTTCGCGCTCATTTTGTATTGGACACGACAGAACATCAGGAGAAGCGGCGGAGAAGAATGTACGACAAAGCGGATTGGAAGAAGGTACGCGAGGAAGTATCGACAAGGATCGCGGATGACTCCAGTCTACATGTGTTGTCCACCAAGGATGAATTGGAGGTGGCCGTGGACAGTCTAGAGGCGATCGTCAACGGGGTCTTGGAAGAGCGTGTTGCAAGGGCGCGACCGTCGCCGTACGCCAAGAGATGGTGGACCGACAAGCTGACGACGCTACGGCTTTCATTGAGCGCAGCGCGGAATCATCTAACCGCGGTCAGACGTAGAGGTGAGGACGTCGCGGAAGCCGCCACGAGCGTCAAGCTGATCCGACGTATATACATGGACAAAATCGAGCAATGCAAAAGGGAGCACTGGGTCGAGTTTCTCGACAACCGCGAAAACATATGGAAGGCCTACGCATACACGAAGACCAGCCGCGCAAGCCACGGCATACCTGTGCTGAAGGTGGGGGACATAGAAGTGACGGACGACAGAGAGAAGGCCGACCTTCTTCTCACATCATTCTTCCCTGTGCCTCCGGAACCGGCGGACCGAGACGGCACTTCGCTGAAGCCAAGGTTGGTTACAAGAAGTGGCAGCAGACCGCGCGAATATGCCGGCAAAAAGGTGCCTCTGAGGATTAAACTCTCGAAGTTGACACTTGCAGAAGTCGAAGCTGCGATCATGCAGTCCAAGTCCGACAAGGCACCTGGTCTGGATGAGATCACGTTTCGTGTGTGGAAGGAGCTCTGGCCGGTGCTAGGCGACGTGGTCGTGAGACTGTATCAGGCCTCACTTGACCTGAAACATGTACCGCAGCGTTGGCGCACGGCCAAGATCGTTGTGCTCCGCAAGCCGAATAAGCCTGACTATTCGAAGCCGAAGGCCTACAGACCTATATCGTTGTTGGAGACGATCGGCAAAGGACTCGAGGCAGTGGTTGCGAGAAGGCTGTCCTACCTGGCCGAGACCTACAGACTGCTGCCTGAGAACCACTTCGGTGGGCGGCCTAACAGGTCGGCAGAACAGGCGCTCAACCTGCTGGTTGAGAAGATACACGAAGCGTGGCGGGTTTACAAAACCTTGTCGCTCGTGTCGTTCGACGTGCAAGGCGCGTTCAACGGCGTACATCCTTCGGTGCTGGCAGAGCGGTTACGGGAACGAAGGGTGCCCGGCGACCTGGTTGCCTGGATTGAGAGCTTTTGCAACAGACGGAAGGCTTCAGTAGTGGTAGGTGACTATGAGTCGCCAATCTCGGAGATCGAGCACGCGGGAATCCTTCAGGGGTCGCCGCTTTCTCCGATACTCTATGTCTTCTACAACGCAAATCTTGTACAGGGCCGCATCAGCAAGAGCGAGGGCTCCATCGGCTTCATCGACGACTACAACGCATGGGTGACGGGGCCGAGTGCGGCAGAGAATACGCGTAAGCTGCAGACGCAGCTACTACCTCGGGCTGAGAAGTGGGCACGAGAAAGTGGCGCGGTCTTTGAAGCCGAGAAGACGGCCTTCATCCATTTCGTGCGGCCGCTGCAACCAGACCAAGGACCATTGAACCACTTGGTGTTTGGCAACAAGACGATCACGCCAAAGCGAAGCGTGAAGATCTTGGGTGTCACGCTCGACTCCGGACTGTCAATGAACGAGCATGTGTCGAAGGCTGTGGCGAAGGCGATCGGTAAGTGCATGGCACTGCGAAAGATCCGCGGTGTCCGGCCAGCGCAGATGCGTCAGATGTACATGGCGGCTGTGGTGCCCCCGACGGACTACGCTGCATCGGTGTGGTACGCGCCGTCACGCATAGGTGTCAAGAGGCATGTAGTCGCGCTCGAACGGGTGCAACGGCTTGCCTCAAGACTGATATTGCGTGCATACAAGTCGGTAGCGATGCTCGTTTTGCAGAGCGAAGCAAAGCTACAGTCCGTGTCCGACAGGCTACACGAACGAGTCTCAAACCATCTGACGAAATTATGTGCACTTCCTCTGGATCACCCGATACAGCGGTGCATATCATGGTTTCAACGACAAGGCTCGGCGTTTCCTAGTCCGTTGAGGGCAGTTTACGAAAAGTATGAGACGCAAGTGGAGCCAGAGACGGGCTTACGGATCAGTGAACGACCCTCGTGGGTAATGCCGCCATGGCAGACCCTGAAGGGGTCAGTCCTATACATCGAGCCCGACGAAGCGATACAGCTGTGTCGCTCTCTTCGCTTCCGGGGTGCCTACCTGTATTATGCAGCCGCAGAGATACAGGATGAGCAAATCGGTGCAGCAGCAATCATCAAGTATCGTATGACGACTGGCGCGGTCAAGCAACAGGCGATCGCGGAGACTTCGACGTGCTCACTTGTCAGCGCTGAGCTGACTGCCATACTGTACGCTCTCGAGCATGCAAGGGACACGCTACGCAAGACAGCGCATGTCTACGTGGCAACAACGAGTAGAGAGGCACTGTCAGCCATCGAGAAGGGGCACAATGTGGGATGCGGGAGAGAAGTGGTGCCCAAGATCGCGGATGCCGTCCTTGAAATGGAGGGAGTCGGTCATCGAGTGACAGTCTTTCTCGTTCCTGGTGACAAAGGTATCCGCGGTGTTGCTGAAGCAAAACAGGCAGCAAGATCAGTCATCGATAACGGCAGCGAACTCATAGCCGCCCCGGCCGAGAGGGTGCGCGAGCTGTCAGGAGTGCTGCGCTTGGTCAAGGCAGAGCGGGCCAAGGGTCTGCATACGAATGAGGACGATGTCTGCGTGAAGTACTACACGTGGAAGATGGACAAGGCTTGGTCGGGCAAGCACACGCTCCACCTCTACGGAGCGCTGTCTTCCGACGAGGCCTCCATCTTGGTGCAGGCTCGGACGGAGCACTGTGGGCTGAACGCCTGTCTTTTCAGGAAGAAGCTCGCATACAGTCCGGCATGCGAGTGCGGACGCGGCGACGAGACAGTGCTACACGTGCTGCTGCGCTGCGAGAGGTATGCTGAGGCCCGCAAGGCGTTGCGGGAAGCAGCAGGCGACAGGTGGGGGGACGCTTCATACTTGCTAGGAGGATGGAGCGGTCGTAAGGACGCAAGGACGGGCAAGTTCGTGGATGGCCCACGCGAAAGTTGGAAGCCGGAACTGAAGGTCGTCAGAGCTTCCATCCGTTTTCTTTATCAGACTGGCAGACTATCTCGTTCTTCGGACATGAGGGTCGAGTGAGGTGTTGGCTAATCTCTCGGGCCATGAGTGCTAAGGCGGTGTTCATTGTAATGTTAGGCAGCGATTAGGGACGGCTCATACGGTCTCCGTGCATAGCCTGAATGAGAATCATCATCATCATCATCATCGCGATGCACACAAAGTCACTGCTCTTTTGATAGAAATGACATCAACCAAGATTGCTGCACAGAGTTTGGACCACCATCATTCGTGTCCAAAAAAAGAATGTCGTTGCCCACAGCACCTTGAACATAGTTTGAGATGAGCCAGATTATACTGTATTACTGTACTTTACTCTTCTGACAATGTATCTCTGCCAAGTGAAGGGAACGCAGACCTCGACTTTTCGGCTGCCTTGTGTTCGAAGCGTGCTTTCGATTCTTCTCTACCCTTGGCGATACTGTGGCCATTGTTTTCTTGTTGTCGGGCCACCGTTTGTTTCTACGCGCATTCGATATCTCGTCTGCATCGTCATATGTCCTCACCTTGCCACTGGTCTCTGACACCATGGGGCTGGATCGATGAGGTGATGTGCTCATCTGGTAGTCAGCAGCGGATTTGTGGCGTCCAAATTGCATGGTGTCTGGTGCACCGACTTGCGATGTCGTGTTTGCGTCGACAACGTATCCAAGTTTCGAAAGATCTAGGGTCGGGTCCAACAAGGTGCTGGATCGTCCGGGTCTATTCATAATTATTGATGAAGGTCGGCTCATACCCGCCATCCGTCCAAGATTGTGAAGGGTACCTGTCCTCTGGGCTTCGTACGGCTGCCCGAGTTCGAAAAGACATCTGACAAAACTCCTCGCCACTGCAAAAGGTGTAACATGCCGGTCTGCAGGCCCATGCCATTCCGTGAGTACACTTCTTGGAGAAAGTTTTCCCCAGCAGCTATCGAAAAGAGCTTTCGACGGGCGGCCACAGCGGTCCTGTAGACTGACATCGTGATGTGCTCCGCTTAAGTTCGGTATCTCAAGACTGTCGTTGTGTTCGCCGTACCGTTCACCAGCTCGCATCACCTCAATCATCTCCGAACTAAATCCACGTGAGGCCGCGAAGGTAGCCAGTTCTGCTACTGCTGCTTCTGGAAATTTTGATGCGGTTCTGCCACCGGTTCTCTTAAGCCCAGTATCTTTCAGCCACGAGAACTTCGGACGACTTCTGATACTGTAAAGCCAGATGTCGAGATAGCTCGCTTCAAAATCACCGCCTTCGAATTGGAAAGAGGATTTACAGGCTTGTCGAAGATTGCCTCCGTCCCTGGGCCACAGCTGTCGCAGAGGATCGTAACACGCCTCCAGTAATACCATGTCTGCATGGAATGATTTAAAAGTGAGCACCCTTTCACAAGACCGGATCCTACCTAGTAAGTTGCTCCGTACTCGTTCATCGCGAGCGGTAGGGAAGATAGTGGAAAGCTGGAGCTGTTTCCCAATGTGGATCACGTCATGTGCAGAGTGTGCAGGCATCCGGACGTGGAGTAGATGTATGGTACGTTCATCTAGACACTCAGGGAACACGTCTTTGCCTATAATCGTTGACCAGACTCTGTGCATGCATGTCAAGTAACGGTATATCTCCTACCAAACGGTCAGCTGTGATCATATCGAAGGTGAGCTATCATCGAATATTACCTCACGACAACGCATTGGCAACACGCGGTTGAGAGCACCAGGCTGGAAGTCTACCCACAGAGCCGCAAATGGTAGCAATGGGGTTATTGCAGCAAGCAAACCACCGCCGTCGATTTTCTTGAGCTCTGTCAGGTTTCTCCGCTTGCGTTCCGTCAGCATAGCTGACCAGCACCTGAAAGCGGTCTCGTTGCGCTCGTGCTCGGCGACAAGCACCTGCCTGGAGATCTCTCCATCGGTCGGGTACGACTTGTGCATATACTCATGCCGAATAAACTCTCGGGCGGTGGGTGACAAATCTGGAAAAATGATAAGCGTGAGTTGCTTTTGTGGAAACTGCTCACCTACTTGAGTCAAACAGTCTCGCGGTCCACCACCTATCAGGTTCCTGCAAGGCGAGTCGCGCGGCCAGTATTCTATGTCTACCGTGTAGGCAGGTCACTCGAATGTTGAAGTGACGAAATGGTGATCCATCAGGTGAGGTCACATCAGTGTCGCCGTTCGTGGCTGCGGCAAGCGTATCACTGTCGAAAATAACTGAGATAGCGTAGGCTGGGTCCTGTTGAAAACAGCCTCGCAATTCGAAATTCTTGATCAACTGTTTAACATCTGCTTCGTCCACATTTTCGTCAACTGCGAATTGTATGTTGGCTAGATTGAGCCGAGCGTAGCCCCGAAAATGATCGTGTAGCTCAGAGTGAACGCTTGTGCCCATCTTAGCGATCAGGGGAAGATTCAAAGCAAGTATTGTACGGTATACGCTGCAAGTGTGTCTGTCCTGCTACTGTATAAGCGTGAGCTGGTGCGCGTGTGCAAACAAGAGCCCTTCAATGGCGTCGAACCGTGCAAGCCCGGACCCCTCCGTGTATTGGGGCCCCCTCTTATTTCTTTTTCCCTTTCCAGAGTCCATATCTATAGATGAAATAGGTGCTGCGGTACAGTACAGTACTGTACTATACAATTTTGGTCATTCATTGCATAGATATAACCAGCATAGGCTTACAACGTAAGCGAAGATGGAGCTCCTCACTGCCCAGAAGGTCAACATCATCTGTCCAGAAGGAGATGTTTTGCTCCGAGGAGCTGACGAAGGCAGTAAAGATTTGCTTCTCGTCTCTTCTCACGTTTTAAGCAGAGCATCAGAGAGCTTCTTCAGGGCATTACAGACGCCTCGCGTGCCCAAACCCCGATCATTCGCTTTCACGAACGAAGTTAAGCTTCCCGAAGATGACGGGGATGCGTTATTTACCATCTGTAACGTCCTACATGGCCGTAGTCGATATGTGCCAAATACCCTTCCTCTGGGGTTGTTAAAAGAGGTCGCTCAATCGTGCAGCAGGCACCAACTGACGAGTGCTCTCCTGGCTTGGAGCCCAAAATGGCTCGATCATGCTTTCGGTATCGCTCTGAAAAACGAGCTCTACATTGTTATCGCAATTGCGATGGATCTTGGACTTTCTCCGACCCGCGACAAGCCCATCTCATGTCGCTCCCGGCAGCCTTTCCGCATCGCCGACCAGGGTCTTACAGGTGTGACCCGGCTACCCCTCCTATGTTGTTTCGCAAGACTGACCGAGATGCACATAGGTGGACTGCATTACCAAAAGACTCAAATCATGTTAAAAGCTGTTGCAGCTCTTCGGAACTGTTCGCTGGACATGTACTACGTATCGCCAAAGTGCAGTGCAGGTCACCTAGCAGTATGGGAAGCGCAGCTGGAGAGTCACGGACTGTTGCCTTTCGAGCGCGCTGTTCAGAGCTGCAACCTGAACGGCCTGATGGACGCATTGAGAACTCTCGAGATACCAGAATTTGTGTCAGGATGTGGCTGTAGGGGTTTTACGCCTAATCTTCCACAGGGCCTTCGTGATGCTGTGTGTCAGACACTTGACACCGCACGCTCGCAGTAATGCTTCAATACACACGAGGGGCTGATAGAAGGTGTCCATGCGCTGATGAAGTGGGAACAATTAGTGGTAACGTCAATATATGCGAAGAGTTATATATCACAAGTTAAGCATCTACCTTGCCGTCCAGTCGTTGTGAACGTCAGCCATTGTGGTGCTCACTGCCACAACTTTGAACGTATAGTATTACAAGGAATGGCGCAGAATGCTTTAGACGTGCCTATCCTTTCATAACTTCTTGATTGCGCTCATAGTGGCAGAGAGCAGCACATACTGCGGCTATCTGAACGCCGATTCAGGGAGTGTGCAGAGTAATCCTCTGGGGCCTGGCGATGCCCTGAGGCCTGGAGATGCCCTGAGGCCTGGAGATGCCCTGAGGCCTGGAGATGCCCTGAGGCCTGGCGATGCCCTGAGACCTGGAGATGCCCTGAGGCCTGGAGATGCCCTGAGGCCTGGAGATGCCCTGAGGCAGACCCTCGCCGTCGACAGACCCTCGTTGTCGCCAGCCACTTGCCGTCGCCAGCCACTTGTCGTCGACAGACCCTCGTTGTCGACAGCCACTTGCCGTCGCCAGCCACTTGCCGTCGACAGACCCTCGTTGTCGCCAGCCCCTCGTTGTCGCCAGCCACTTGCCGTCGACAGACCCTCGTTGTCGACAGCCACTTGCCGTCGACAGACCCTCGTTGTCGCCAGCCCCTCGTTGTCGACAGCCACTTGCCGTCGACAGACCCTCGTTGTCGCCAGCCACTTGCCGTCGACAGACCCTCGTTGTCGACAGCCACTTGTCGTCGACAGACCCTCGTTGTCGACAGCCACTTGCCGTCGCCAGCCACT
Source organism: Cladosporium halotolerans (assembly GCF_011745625.1). Taxonomy (NCBI): domain Eukaryota; kingdom Fungi; phylum Ascomycota; class Dothideomycetes; order Cladosporiales; family Cladosporiaceae; genus Cladosporium; species Cladosporium halotolerans. Next base: position 6,068 of record NW_027191553.1, on the reverse strand, counting down.
TGCCGTCGACAGACCCTTGCCGTCGACAGACCCTCGTTGTCGCCAGCCACTTGCCGTCGCCAGCCACTTGCCGTCGACAGACCCTTGCCGTCAACATTTTTTGCAACACAGTACATTACTGCTCACATCTGATATATACAACTATAGCGACCAGCTAACTCTTTCCCATTTATTGTAATATCCGGCGCCTTTTGCATCACTTGATTCGTCTAAGCGGCTATCCTTGCCAACAGACGTGGCATCATGTGTGTGAACTGCGACATAATCCCCTTCCCTGAGTCCCATTGAAACTTTACTTCCTGCTTGAACGACGGTGCCAGTGTAGTCGCAGCCAACGCCACAGCCTTCGTCGTGGCCAATAAGGGCTGGCACGTATCTATGCTTTCTATGGAGTGATCAAATCAGTCAAGTGAGAGTCAGCTTTGAGCTATGCGTGGCATACCGGTTAGAGGCGTTCAGCGCGTCGATGTCGACCTTGATCAGGACGTGGTCGTCCCTCAACTCTTCTGGGTGGATGGCCTTGAGTGCAGGCATGATATCTGGTAGAACAAGGGCACGGTCTCAGCGCGGTGATATTTGATACGTAAGACAGGATACAAAAGGACGGAATTGTAGGAAGTGAGGGGCGAAATGCTTTAATACTTTCCCATCTGGCTAAATGATTGCCTCAATAATGCTCATTGCTGGGCCTCGACAGTTACCCAGACGCACGGGGACAGAGACGGATGCACGATAAGACGGCCCTTGGCTCGTGCGCGTCTCGCACGCGTCTATCGGTGGATGCGCGCACCACAAGTAAAACCCCCCACGTTCGTCTACAGCATGCCCCGAGCTTCTCCTGCCAGGATTAAAGCCCCCACTACCCAACAAGCCCCCACTGTGATAGCCGGCTTCCCATCAGCCCTGCCTGATTGAACGATTGGAGGACTGCTATGATTGGAGTTCCCTGAGTGGGTGCTCGGAGAAGGCCATGTCGACACGACGGGCGGCCACACCCAGGTACCAGTGCCGTTGGAATTAGACAAACCGCCTGAACAAGAACTGCAAGATGCGGGACAAGCTTGGCGATGGTACGCATACCCAATAACAGGCCCTACCCTGTACGTACCCTTTAAGAAAATCGCTGTTCGTTAAGCCTTTTGGCTGTTCGGGTGTGCCACAAGCGGTCACGTGACAATGTTTCAGCATGTTTATCGAAGGATAAGAGGACACGACAGCACTCCATTCGTTCACGTATAAGTAGAGCTTGGCAGTTGAAGAGGTTCGCACCTGGTAGGTTTCTATAGACTAGTGACAATAATCTTATCGATGAGCGAATTGATGAGCCAGCTCTCGAGGCATTCTTAGCTTGCATACTCCTGTTTGGGGGTGTTGCATGTCGTCACATGTTCGAAACCCCTTCCCTCTTGTTCGCTAAGTCAGTCAGCATACATCATCCGACGACGTATCAATGCCAGCTATTGCAGAGCACCTCAAATGCCGGTGTTATTACTGCTGGAGCTCTCTCGTAGTGCACGCGTCAATCGACCGCGCTTCGTCGTGGATAACTCGGCCGAATAATTTCCCCGACACCATGGACTCAGGGTAGGGGTTGGGGCGACGCTCTAATCCGACATTCTCGACGAAACATCCTTTCAAGCACACAAAATCAGGCTAGCCAGAAGTATTACTCATCGGCTAGACGTTGTGTCATAGTGTTCGTTAAGGAAATGTCCTGTTCAGTTCTCTACCCTTTAAGAAAATCCCTACCCGCACAGGGTACCCTTTAGTGTTCGTACCATTAGCAAGCTTGATGCGGGACCTGTGGAAGACGCGAACAGTGAGGGCCGCGTAGTCGAACTGCCATCACACGCTCTCGTACTCGTTGAATAGACCGAGTGCGAATAATGTGGCAAGTCTATAATGCTAGACTGAGGACTATGTACTGTTGCTGTTTCGCTACAGGTGGTCTCATCGGTAGCGGAACTTGTCGCCACCCTAGCGAAATCTGGGGATGAAGTTGAAGTCTCAGAGTCGCGTAGTGCATTGTTCAGCTCGTCCCAGGCCGAGCCGATGTAGGAGGTGGCCTTCGAATATGGGTGAAACGACGAATGTGTTGTCTCAGAATGCTCGGTCAGCCCGTCAAACTTCGGCGTTGTGGAAGTAGTCGCTGCAAAGGCTGTCGCTGAAAGAGTCGACGACGTTTGGTGGTCCAAAGACATAGATATGTCGACATCAACCCGAGCAGGACCTATGTCCCATGTACTGTGCGCTACACCATACAATGCGAGTTGTATGAGCAGTAAGAACGGAGGGATCATTGCGACGAGGTATGTTGCTTGGTTTGAGGATGGAGATCATGACTTTAGGCCATGGTGCAGCCTTATATGCGTACCGATCGTGTATCGAGAGACCGATGGCAAGGGTCAGGGGTCTCAAAGCGCTCGATTGAGAGAGGAGGTTGGGACAGGGGGCCCTCTGTATTCTACTCGGCTGCGCACCTCTGAAAGCAATAACGTTACATGTCCGAATGGAAAGTGCCACGAGAGGCACAACGCAGATTTATTCCCAGCAATGTCTCTTGCTGTGGTGAACAATGGCAAGCTTGGGTAGAGAGAGTATTGTGGAAGTGGACCAAAGTACCGATACCTTCAGAGTGTGAAGATGATCAGATCACTTACATGACGTGTATCCACAGCAGTCCCACCTAAGGGACATTGTTTAGTTTCGCGTAAATGTCGTCACACCTGGTGTTAGATATCCGGAATTTACACAAAGTGACGAACGATCGCCCGATCAAAACTATATTGGGGGCAGACGACCGATTTTAGCGTTGCCCCCAAAGAGAGGGTTTGTGGGGCTGCTCTGGACCACGACCACTTAGACCGGCAGCACAGGAACCAGACGCCAATTGCCAAGAATCCGGGTTGGTGTCAGTGTGTGAATTCTACTTGCTTACAGTATCCGGTGTCTCGTCCATCATGTCTAGCGACCAAGATCCAGACGCCCGGATCGCCATCGATAGCGACATTCCTCACAGCTTCAAACAAGAGTGGAGAGCCGAATCCAGCACGTACCAAGCCAAAGATGTCGGGTCAGGCAAGAGCGGCGTCCAGTCCATGACGGAACAAACCACTCGTCGGATTCTACAGTACGACAGCAGGAGACCTTCATTCCTTCCGAAACGCCATTCTGTCAAATGAGGCAGAGTGGAGGTCCGCTCTTCCACTAACGAATACGAGCCACTTCTAGGCCTTCAAGTGGAATGAGTATTTCAAGAGCGTTCCAGCTGGCGAACCAACGCTCGAGGTCTGGGAAAGTCACGTGACCGATCTAATCGAGCAGGGCCGCTCACGCTGCGCCTCTTGAGGACTTTGCTTGCCACTGGCCCATCCGCTATATTGAGGGCTTCTTACCAATGCACAGACCATCATCCGTTTCCTTGGCGAGAACGGTTCATGGCCCGTGTGTCGTCAATCTAGCATGTCGGTCGCGATCGCCGATGGTGTGATAGGATGAGATTCTGGTTATCCGAGCTTCTCACCAAAGGACGAGCTTCGCGATCGCCTCTTTAACTCGATGCGCAAGCAGTGAGTGATCACCCTCGCCGGAGGCGTCTTGTGAGATTGCTCTAGCATGCAGAATATGCTTCCAAGATTCAATTGTCGTGCCCATTTGAGGTGACGGTATCGGTAAAAGGATTTCGCCAACACGCAGTCCCCCTAAAAAATGGGTGGTGTCGTAGCTAGCCTGCTGACTTGCTTGATTGCTTGCTTGGTTCAGCGGCTGCAGGCCATAGGATAAGGCATGACCGTTCGACATGTTGAGATCAGCTGTAATGTGGCGAAGGTGGATCGGGGATGGAGGTTCAGATGATATCGTGAGTTGATATGATCCCAAGCAGATCCATTCGGAGACAGAACTGTTCTTCATTACATGAGTGCGACATGTTCAGATGGTAGAGAGTCAGACCTGTCAACAGTCAAACAGATAAAAAATTATCTGACTGATTGATTGGAAAATTTGTCAAACAAACAAACAAACCGATTTGCATTTGTCAATCAGTCAAAAGAAGCCGGAGGCTGTTATTTGATTGACTGTTTGGTTGTTTGACGGGGGTTAGGGTTGGGGTCCGTTCTGGTCTCCAGCCAATCACAATACCACAACAAGCATAGGAGGGGTTCACAAATGTCGTTCTAACGGAACGGTCCGGTCCGACACGCGTCATGTGAATTTATGACCCGCCTGCGCTTCCGCTGCTGGCAAGCGATAACAACGGTCCCCGCCGTCATCACCCAAATTGTCATCAGCCTTGCACATATCACTGTGAGCGCCGAAGACCACTTAGGTGCTTGTGTCGTCCATCATGGCCTCAACCGAGCTGTGTAGTGGTTTCTTCTCCTGACGCTCAAACAGTCAAATAATTTCTCAAACAAACAGGCCTTGCCCTGGTCAGTCAGTCAAACAAACAAGGCAAGCCCCGATAGTCAATCAGTCAACACAAATGACCCTGATTATCTTGACTGTTTGACTGTTGACAGGCCTGTAGAGAGTGCTAAGGACTAGACAACACTCCGTGGTCAGAAAGAACAAGCCGAACATGAGATAAGTTAATCTGCCGCCGTGGCAAAAGAGAATCGAGACTCGGAGAGGAACTGCATGTAGCTGGTGGCAGAAAGCGGCAGGCGAGGAAGCTAAGCTTCAATGCAAAGCTCAAACAGCCAGTAACTCATCTTATCACATTATCGGCGATTGCTATCGGTATGCTAGATTAGTGACGCACAGGCCAAGATCCGTTCTTGCCAAGGGACCGGACAATGGTCCATGCATTAGTGGTATTCTTTCAAAATCATACTGTGTGCAAGCTTGATGGCTCTTGCTTGGCTGTTCAGCCATCTTGTCCTCAAAGTGTGTATTGAAAGTCAGCTTCGGGTCCAGCCAGAATCCGAGCCACTTTGTCGCTTCTTGCTTTATCGCAAATGATTGCTCACCGATGCGAACAACGACATCCGTTGCAGCTCGAAGGACTTTCCTGCGCCTGCTAAACAGCAATACTTCTGTCTTGCTGATTTCGAACTCGACCTTGTTGTCCGATTCCCATTGCATGGTGTCTCTGCCGATGCATTCAAGTTGTCTGGTGCCCTCTTTGAGTTCGTCGCACTCGACGACCAAGCCTATGTCGTCCACGAACGAGATTGCTTGCAAGGCCGAATGTCTGTCTTCCAGCCACTGAAGCACAGTGTCCGCAACAGTCAACCACGATGGTTGACAAAATGGTTGATGAAAATCGAAATATTGAAATCGCGAGCTATAAGTTTGAAACATTGTTTTCACGTGAATAAACGCCCTGTGTATTACACTAGCTGCTTCGGATTTGCGAGAATATCGCTGTCGCTGTCGCTATAGGCGCGTTTAGACACGTGTTTTTTTGGCGTTTTTCAATACTTGTCCCACGATAGGCAATTGATCGGCCAAATTTGAAGTTCATCAACCATTTCTCAACCATCATGGTTGACTGTTGCGGACACTGCGATGTCGTTTGTGCGTTGTAGCTCTGTCGCAACTTCGAGATCGATCGTTAGAGGTCCTGAGGTGAATCCAGAGAGTGTAGATTGAGGCATTACCGGCTGTAGGAGCGGTGGTGATGGTGGTGGAGCGATAATGGTGGTGCGATTAGTGAGCGCAAACAACTTAGCCGTGAGAGCGCAGCACCTCCGAGATCTGCGGCGAGACCCTGATTAGGCAGTAGATCAGCGTAGCCGCACTGTCCCGCGCGCTAAGAACTAGAGAAGTCTGGGGAAATCTAGAAAATTTCACTAGGGTAAGGGTTGAGGTAAAGGTGTACCTCACTCACAATCCATACAATCCTCACAATCCACGACCCTATGGACCACAACTTGCCCTAATCCATACAATCCACCTATCTACGTGGATTGTGGTAGTCCGATTGCAATCCGGATTGTGAATAACCCGGATTGTGGTCATGTCTGGGCCAGCTCGTCGGAGTCGCTCTAAGACCTGGCGAACGTGTTCTAGGTGTTCTTCTTTCGTCTTGCTGTAGATCAGGATGTCGTCAAGGTACGCGGAAC
>NW_027191552.1:0-18452 GCF_011745625.1 Cladosporium halotolerans | reverse complement strand
CCCTCTTCGTCATCCTAGTCTGCCCTTCTGAGAGTCTGGTTTGCTGCTCAAGAAGCTGGCTATAGTATGTGGCAAGAGGAGCAAAGCAGCCGACATCCAGAGGCTGCGTTGTGATTGCGAATGTTGCCGGATTCTCTTGCACATAAAGTGCCACTTTTCCGCTTGCTCCCATGACATCCGTGATTGGTAAAAGATCAGATCAGGGACCCTGCGGTTAGATGGATCTCGTAGGCTATTATGATCGTGAGAACGCGCGAGAATGATGAGTGATGTGACTGCTGCGATCTCACGTCTCGACTTGGAGTCGAATCGGTTCTCCCTCTTCCTTCAATGCCGCTATTTATCCCGACAATGAGCTCGACGCACATGTTGCAACATTCCTTGACCGACGAACTCTACTTTCCGTCCGATCTGCAAGCAAGCAACATCAACAAGCATCGGAGCACTCCTTCCTCCAGACTTACTTCAGCACAAGAGCACACCTTTTCACTTTCATAAGTTTAGACTGACTGCTAGACATTTGCGAATAGCCGCACTTATCAAATTTTCTAAAGAAAATCGTAATTGTACAGCCTGACAGTGGAGTTTATGTCGAGGACCCATACAAGCATAGATATGGTCCTCCAGGCAACATCGATTGGGAAGCGTGGATACTGGATTCTCAAGCCATGAAAAAAGATGACATCACTCTGCGCAATATAGTTCTAAGGCCCTGGATCGTGTTGAATTTGTACCAACATTTTTCGCCAGCGAAACCGAGGGGATACGGAAATACCTCAGCAAGATGGCCTTTCGTCAGCGGCGTAAGGCGAGATTATAGCGCTCGTGGCTTTTGCGCTCGGGTGAAAGGCCCAGAAATGGCTCACGTTCTCAGCAAGCAACTCCGAAGCGCCTAGACCTTCCGCACAAATGTCGCATTGGGTGGCTAGCAACGCACGGCTATGTCGTCGCACAAGTCGCTCCATACCTTCACATGCCACTCATCCTTAGGCAGCATTTCACGCGGCGCATTTCTGTTGGAGGACACGTGCGTGGTGAGGTGTGTATATTCACCCCATCTACTGAGATAAGGCCTGTATATATGTGGCACCCTAAAGCAGTGGCGTGATGCGCACGCTTACCCAGGAAGGGACTGCATCTCCAACAATTTCATTTCACAATGATGCGTGCTCTGGCTTTTCAGTTGTTAACTCTACCCTGACTTGTCAACACACGATATCGCAAGCAGCAAGCTTCCACGATCCGGAACGTCCTTCCTTGTCCCGAGCCTGCACTTCTTGTCGTTCGTTAGTAGACCAAAATCAAATCTAGCTAGTTCGTAGCTTGTATTAGCGTTGCAGTCAACACACGACAAAGCGCATCTTGCCTCGCCGATAGGTGAAACACTTGCTTGAGCAGAACAGGGGTCTTGGACGTCATTCTCCACTCGTCTTTATGAGACCGACCAATGTCCTATTAGCTTGAGGCAGATGACAGACATCACGTGCGAGCTTCCAGGTCTTGCTTTCGTTCGTTGGCCGAAGAGGCTTGCTGCGACAGGGGAGCTCATGAATGGAGTAGGCGGATATTGAGAGTCGCGGCAGCATGATGCACGCGGCCGGTCTAAAGGAAAAAAAGCGTTCGTCTTTTCCTCCCTTTTGAGGCTTCTCGACCAATTTCAGCCCGGCTGCAATCTAGACGATACCGCCAAGGCGCGGCCACGATGGATTTTACGCATACAAGCAAATTTCTGGAGGGTGCTGATTGGCTGAGGCATGCTCTTCCACAGGCTCGCGCCTCCCCGCCCACGGCAACCGGCATTCTCGAAAACCATTCAATCGATAGTCAGCAAGAAGCAGGGCCTGATTCACTTGTACTTCTATGTGCCATCGCAGTATGAGAGACAGGGGGGTTTCTTGAACGACATTAGGGACCATGAGCAAAATATCGACACCGCCAACCTTGAGAACAGGGTGTTCTTCAAACAAACAAACAAGATTTCAGAGAATGTTTGGTTTGATTACCTAAGCCTGAGCGTTTTGTCTGTTTGTTTGAGGAATGGCCTCGATTTATTTGTCTGTTTGTGTTATTTGCCAAGACATCATTCCGATCTTGGCATATGTAGGCAGGGTGTGGTGGGTGGAGGAATAGTCCCTTCATGGTGAGCAGGCGTCGCGAACGCCTCAAGCTGTACCCTCGTCATACCAGCTACGCAATAATTGTTGCGCTTCCGCAAGCTCATACAGCGTCCGTGGCCTATCGTTGCCCGCCGAGTTACCAGCAATCGAGAACGTCCTTTCGTTCGCTGAGGCACTCGCTGGTATCGCGAAGAACTCGAACGCCAGATGGCGTAAGAGAGGAAACCTTGTATGGTTTTGACGCCACCAGTCGAGCGGCTGTGGCGAATACAGTCCCGATGTCCGCTCTTCCCGCCTATAGAGCTGTAAATCATCCATCGAGTCGACTTCTTGTGGCAGTGTATTATACTCGTCGAACCTCGACTCAGATTTTATTGTCGGCTCTACCGGATTCAGTGAAACAGCTTTCTGCGCATCTTGTGGCCATCTCGCCTTTGCAAGCGCGCATGCTCTGTCGATTGCATCTCTGGCAGCATCGATCCACGCCGGTCGGCATCCCCAATGTCTTTCGAACCAAGCCATCTTCAGGTGGGGATGGAGGAATATTGCCATTCGTACCCGAAGGTCTCATCTGACAGACTATAGTACTTATCGAGCTCCTTCCAACCGAGGCTGACGCGTGATTTTCATGTGGCTTTAGGCTCGTATCGGCACCTCTCCTTGAGCTGCTCGAACTAAATGAGTAAGCTGTCAAACGTCGCAAGCTGCTCCCACAGCGCGTGCTTCGTATCAATATCTTTCTGGAGGCGTAAGGAGGCACTCTTCAAGGGGAGCAGCACTTGAAGCAATTGCTGCAGCTGCGACCAGTCACCCGCGTCCAGACAATCCAAGGCGGGCAATCGATCGCAGTCCCGAGCGATCGGAAATGGGTTTGGTAAAGCTCGATGGCATTGCGGAGCTCCAAGGCACGCTCGATCAAGTCGCAGCTGCTATATAATCTGATGCCACCGTTCACGATCACCCGATAGATCCGACCATCGTCAGAATGAGCATCGACGTTCTGCTTCATTCCAAAGAAACGTCGACGTTTGGGTGTTTTATGGATGTGCTTGACGAGGTTATGAAGTTTCCCGACGGGGCCCTTGCGACGCCATGTCTGAAGCGCTTCTTCGGATGGGACAGAGCGGACAATCGCTTCGAACGCTGCTATATCGTGGCTGTCTGAGAGGGATTCCTCATGCGCGTCCGGCTCGAGCGCTTCAGCGTCGATACCGTAGAGCACCGCCTTAGCTACGATTTTGATAATGTGGGCCCCGCAGCGCAAGTGATGAGATCCCGGATCAATGTCCAGACTCCCGCATAAGACCTTGATCGCTCGGTCATTCGCAGATGCATTATCTGACATGAAATACTGCACCCTCTCGCCGATATCGTAGTCATGTATCAGACGTAAAATCTCCTCTGCGATACTTTCACCGCTATGCGATCCACGGGTATCTCGCAGACCAAGAAGTATCGCACGCGGATGCAGATATGCGTCTAGATAGTGCGCGATCACACCGAGGAAGTCAAGGCCGTTGTTGGCGGTCCAATTGTCGAAGAATATCGTTATGCTGCTGGCTGCCCGCCTCAGTGACTTCTCGATCGTACTTTTGGCATCGGACGCTGCTTGCATAATCCATTCTCGCACTGTGTTGTCGCTACTTGGCACCAAACTCTCCACGCGAGGGTCTTGGAACATCAGTAACCGCAAATGTGATTGCGAGCTTGCTTGACGTAAGGACTGGTTGGTCATCACGGTTCAGCGTACAAAAGCATCAATCCAGCCACTGTCGTTGAAGGTCAAATTATCGGCCGTATGCTGACGGTCAACGTTCTCGAGCATAGGGCCAGCCCGACGTTTCTGCCCCCGATGGATAGGCCGACCCTAAAGGTCGAACCCGTGTCGCTCCATATGACGCTGCGCTAGTGTTGTAGAGACGACAGGCAGAATGTATTCTTTGACAGGGTGATGTACAGAGTCGCCATGACATAGTGTACAAAGCCACACTGGGCTCAGGTCACTGTCTCGTATCAGAAGTTCCCCATGTTTCCGTATCCAGCTTCCCCGCGGCTTCTTGGAGGGCGGAGCAGGTGTATAGCCACTGCAACTCGCACCGGCGAGGAGTAGACCACCTTCGTTCCGCCGGGCATTCGGCAACAGAGCGGTATGCGGAGCTGCTGAGTCTTCTAGGTCCGCTGACATTGCGAAGATATCCATGACGATAACGGCTCCGTCAGACGGTAGTGGTAAGCCGCCGGACTGCCTAAATAGACAGACCGCGCGACATCTCCGCGTCGCGCATCGCGCGTCGCACGTGGCGCGTCAGCGCTAGCAACACCCGGCAGCGGCACCACATCGAATGCGTCCGGGAAGGGTTAGGATTAGGGTAGAAGACTCGACTTCTGCGTGCTGATATTCTGTGCCAAGTCAACCGCGATCTCTACCAAAAATCTACAAACAGTCTAAGTTACAAACAGAGGAATATTGTTTAGTTTGCTTACGTAACAGCCGAAGTACTGTTTGTCTGTTTGATTACGTGATGAAACAAACAAGCTGCTTGTTTGTGTCTGTTTGATGAACACCCTGTCGCTAGCTGGTCAAGCCCATCAGGCGCTCGTGCTGCGTGTCTTGTCCGATGTGACTCATCTCTTGTCATGAGCCGATGTACTGATCTTCCTGCGACAGCTGGTAGGCTCATTGCGCTCTTGTACATCGTGTGCGTCGTTTCCGACTATTGCGCATTTCCGATCAGGAGTCGGCGCTGTCGGTGTGGGTGGTGGTAAGGTTTTGTTGCCTGCCGTCGCGCGGTGCGTGCAGGCTTTGTCGTGTCGTGCAGAGGTTTTACCGACGGCTGGAAGGCAAGGTGGGCGGCCATGCCGACCGAGTCGGTCGTTGCGATGGATAGGAGTCGTCAAGTCATGGCTTTTTGCGAGACTGCCACGTGGGCTCATTGCTCTCCAGGCTGTCTTGTAGCGGACTTGGCTTCACTGCACAGCTTCTCACCATCACGTGAAGGTGTGTGCTCTCCGTCCGGCGGGTTGCTGTTTGATGTTTAGCTCGCTTATCGTGCACGTTATACAATTACATTTTAGAGAAAAGAAAGCCGCTTCTGTTTCCAAATACTGAATTTTGCTGGATATAGATTGCTGTTGTGTTTGGCTTGTGGCAATTATGTATATCTCATACATTTACGACACCCAGCCATTGGAGATATGTTGGGACCGGCTCTTCATTCACTCAGTGACGCGCATATCAGTGAAGAGGGAAGGTAAAGGAGTGCATAAATAGAGTGGTAGAGGGAGGAAGATAGACCGGAAGCCATCTCAACTGTCATCTTTGAGACATGAAGAGGGTGATTGAGAAAGTAGAGCTCAAAATCTCGAATTACGAAATGAAAGATTGTATTCCATGAAACGCATGGAATATATCATTGCAAAAACGGGACATCGGCGAAACTGACCTAGGCCGGTTTTACAGCTACATCAAGAGGCAAATGAGCAAATGCAGCGACGCCTTCTCTAATGGTGCAAAGCAAGGAAACAGCATCTATCAACAAGAATTCAACCCCGCGACTCCAAGCGTTTAGTATGCCTTGAATGTCGACTTGTCGAGATTGCGGAGCGCCTGCATATCTCTGTCCGCCTCGAAGCCGAGTTTGTGCATGGGAATGTCGGATGCCATGCGCCCGGAGCCGCTCGGGCTGCAGCTGCTGGAGCGAACGGTTGGCTGGCCGTTAACACCCGCTTTGAGCATGAGGTTGATGCTGGGGATGTTCTGTCCAGCGCGGGCACTGGAGGCGGTAGAGTTGGTGGTGGAAGGAGTTGAGGCCGTGGCAGCGGTGGAGTGCTGCGAGGTCGTTTCCGGCGTTGGCCGGGCCTGCGATTTAAGCTGGGTTTCTGTCGAGTCGTGGCGGTCGTCCTCCTTACGCTCAAGCCTCTTGACCGGAGGAGGTGCAGGGCGGGCGGTCAAAGAGGGCGGAGGAGCGGCCGTGGAGGCCGAAGGGAAACTTGGAGTGCTAATGGGCGGAGATTGGTAGGAGCCGCGACCGTGGTATCGCGAAGGGTAGTCTCGTAGCAAACCGCCGACTGGTGGCGGCGACGGCGGACCACGGTCGTAGTGAGGAGGTAGAGGAAGAACAGAGCATATGGCGTGAGGTTGTGGCCTCTCGCAAGAGTTAAGTCCTTTGGCAGGTTGGGGTGGATGTTGCATTGGGTGTCCAAAGGCCGGGTGGTGATAATACGGGCCATAGTGAGGGTGAGGAGGTGGCTTGCGCATGGGGCCAGGAGGAGACCAGGCACTCGGGTGTGGAGGCGCGTAGTCGTACGAAGAACAACCGTAAATGGAACGCTGGTGTGCAGCATGAATGTAGCCAGGCCAGCCCATAGGGCCGCCAATGACGGCAGGGACGGTGCTCTGCCCGTGGATAGTCGATCCCGAGTATATGCCCTTCTCTGTCCAAACGTGATGGAGTTGAGGGTCGTTTGTGGGTTGCACCGGGCGCTGTCCTGCTTGCGAGGGTTGCGAGTAATAGCTGATGAGGTGCATGTGCCGGCCGTCATTGGTTGTAATCGAAAAGGATTGTTTCACAAGACCGTCAGGCTTATAGCGGTAGCCATCGAAACCGCCGTCCGACTCCTGTTCCGCACCGTTCTGCATCGACTCGCAAGGAGCGCTATTCTCAAAGGTGCTGACACCTCGCTTGCCCTCCATTTCGCGGTAGGTTAGGAAGCTGCCAGACACGCGGCTGGCACTCCATGACCTTCCGTCTGTCCACCTACGAATGCCGGCCTCGCTCTCCTCCCAGACGAAGACAGAGCCAGACTTGATTAACTGCCTCTCCCTTTCTGACAGACGTCGCTGCACACGGGGAAGCAGGCCGATATGGCATGCCTCAAAAAGAATAATTGCGTCCGCGGGTGTGCGGACGTGGCCGTTGTATGTCTCCATTGCGCTAAGGCGATCGCACGCCTGGTTCGACGGTTACTGTGAAGTGTGTATGTGTGCGAAGCTTGCTAGAGCTGGGTGCAGGTCAGGAAGTGGACATAGCAGAAAAGGTGGACGGCTACGCGCAGCAAGCATATCCTCAAGACCGGCTAGATTCTGCTCAACCGGTTTGGCGTTGCGCCGTTCAACAACCTCCACAAAATAACCGAGTGTCGTTCGTGGTGCTGGATAATCGCGACCTAGGTGGAGATTGCATACACGACACGACCACAATATGCTTGAGTTTATCAAGGGAAATAGCAAGTGCGGTGCAGCGGAGCGAGGAGCAGAAACGGGCAAACGTCAGTTAGTGAGCTCACATGAGGCCCCAGAGGAAGATGATCTATGCCGCTAGACACGCTAAAATCTGAATTCAAGGGAGCTCGGCATAAGCCGCCGCCCCCTCCACGGGGATGAAACCCTCGCCGACGACAAGCTAGAACAACGAATGACATCTTGCCCAGGGTCATGTCAACACCCTGTCGTCGCCCCACATGATCAAGCACGCAGGCGTTGTGGGTGGCTCCGCGCTGGAGCCGACAGCGATCACGTCGGCCAAGCGACCCCATGCGCGGTGAAGATGGGCTGAATAGACTGCGCAGGCAGTGGTACGCTCATGACGCATCTCTCCTGGTGGCGCCACAACTAGTTCCTTGGCTTTTTCTAGGCGAAGTGGTCCGCGGGCTCGACGGCGCTTCCCAAGACTGCGCGCAAGCAGTTACCCTCTGCTTCTCCCAAAGTTTTCGAATTCGGCAAAGGATCGGAACCACCCGTCACTGCAATATGAGCAAGCTTGATCCTCAAGCATTCTGAGCCGTCACAACACCACAACCACCGTACTGGTGCTCTCAATACACGATGGGAAGAGGTCTTGAAACTCCTCTCTGAAAGCGCCATTGCGTTATCGCATACGCATTCGACCTCAATATGCCACAGAACAGATCGTGCAGAGACTGGATGTGAAAAGATCGACTGACTGTAAATGGCCTTATTCAAACTGCCAGAACGCTCAGCGCCACCCCAGATCTAGCAGATCTACAAGAGGCCATCACTGTTCTAGCACGGAGCGGCAGACCAAGACGAGCCGCTCCCGCCGATGAGATATCCCTTACTGTCCGCAGGGGTGTTCAAGAACATCCCTATCATGCCATGCACGACCCAGCCAACCGTCATCTCAGGGGGCGCCAGAAACTGGACGATATATATTGTCATATACAGACGCTCGGCACCCAGCAGGTCTATAACATCTTGCAAGACAAAACGCAATGCAGAGCAAATCCAGACGAACAAAGAGCCCTTACATCTCACCGCGCATATAGACGTAACGAACTTAGTGCTACGAACTTCTCAAAGCGTCAGGCGTGTCTATTTGAGGTTGAAGCGGCGGCAACTATCATCTGCTGCTACGGGAAGGCCTACCACTTCTGCGGTATTCCCAACCAACATATCACCCTACCCATCAACACCAGCTCGTACCAACGCTGCGCCGCAACGCGGTTCAAGCTCGAGCAGTGAGCTGCTGCCTGTGGCGATTGCTGCGCAGTGAAGAGGCCTTGGACTGTCTGAGAGCTCAAAGATCAGACTTCGGAGGGATCGCAGCGTCAACCTGATGAATGCAATGCACAGGCGAGAACAGATCAACCAAGAGCAGCGTGCAAATGCAAGGATCTACGGCACGCCCGAGCATCATTATCTCACTTGGACGAACACGCAGGCCAAGATCCGACGCCTTTGCATGCGTGCCAATGCTGACGAAAATGGTGGCCCAAAAGCCTGCATTTCAGAGTGCCTCTTCCCCTATCATCATCGCGCCCCCGAACAAGGGACTAAGAAGCTCAATATTGTGTGTTATGCATTCGAGGTGTACAGGAAGCTTCCTTTCCCCTGCTAACGTGAGATCTGGTTGACAGAATCCATGCAGGAGGATGGTTATATAGGAAGACGACCAAGGACCTCATCTCATGGCTCGCCGGCTTCCACAGCATGATTTCTAAAAGCAAGGCATTGTTTTTGTGAACCGTCCTGGCAATTCACCAAATCTAGCACCAATTGAGGGCCTTCAAGGTGAGCTTGAAAGAAAGCTTGCAAGCTTTATCAACGAAGTAAGACATGCGCGGGCTTCGACTGTGCAAAGGGCAAAGGATTTCCTCAAGCATACCTGGCAAAGGAAATTCTTGATGAGACAGTGAAAGCAGAGGTGTGTAGAGCGGCCTACAAAAAGCTAGCAAAGAGGTGCAAGATGGCAGCAGGGTGCTATCACTTCAAGGATGACGTTTCTGCTCGTCCTTATCCGCAGTGAATGGTTGCAAGATTTCGATCAGCATTCAACCAACTGTCGAAAGATTGCGTTGCGGCCTCTACTAATTTAGGTCTCATTCCTGGATCAGAATAGGGGAGAGCTAAGATAATCTGGGGAATCCGAAAACTTGTGGAGTATCGGAGGGCACTACTGAAGATAAAACTGCCGAAACTGACGTTGGAGGAAGTGAAGACGGCGATAACCCAGTTGAGGCCTAGACAAGCACCCGGACTGCAGGATCACAGTTGTCTCTGCCCAAACTGTGGCCGGTGCCTGGCAAGGTGATCGTAGCGCCTGATAAGGCGTCGCTTGACCTGAAAGTACGTTCCCCACAGGTGGCGCACGGCCAAGTTCGTCCTCTTGCACAAGCCGCATAAGCGACAATTTCAAACAGAAACCCCTACAGGCCTATATTCCTACTGGAGACACTCAGCAAGGGCCCCGAGGCAGTAGTGGCACGAACACTGTCCTACCCGGCCCATACGTACAGGCTGCTGCCGAAGAACCATTTCGGTAGGCCTCCTACAAGTCGCCAGAGTAGGCCATCGACCTGCCAGTCGAGAAGATACACGAGACCTTGCAATGGGGAAGGATGTTATCGCTTGTGCAATTTGCAGTGCAAGGAGCATTCAGTGAGGTGCATGGCTCTGTGCTCTGAAAGTCTGCTTGAGCGGAAAATACCGCATGATTTGTAATCGTGATCGAAAGCTTCTGCAGTGCTGGAAGGGCTTTCGTGGTGGTGGGCGATGCATCCCAGAAGGGCACAATGCGGCCGAATGAGTGACCTGCAGGAGCGTCTAGCGTTCTGGAGAAGCATATCTGAGTAGGAGCGCTTCAATGCCACATGCAGCAGGCAACAGGCATGCATCATCGAAGCTTCCTGGCCGTGACAAGTCGTGGAGCTCAAGATTAGCAGCGCCGCGTATTCGATGAGTCATAAGAGGCACGCCTCTACCAGCCAAACCGCCTCAACTCCTACACCTTTCACCCGTCATGGACTCTGGAGAAAAGAGTTCAGCCGTCCACATGAAATGATGATTCACGAGCATGGAAACGGTGCAAGGTCGAAGGATGACACGACCAACCCGTATCTTTGTCATTATGCTAGCCCAGAGGATCCTATCCGCAGCACAGCACCTTCAGCATCAGCTGCTCTATAGAGCATTCCGTCTCCTTGGGCTCCGGCGGCTGCTGCTGCTGCTGCTGCTGCTGCTCTTGTACTTGTCGTTGCTGCCGCGCGACATCACCCGAGTCCTGCCGTTGACTCGGAAATTGCGGTTGGCTCAGCCCTCCAGCGAGGTTTGAAATGGAGGGATGCGGCACGGTAATGCTGTTCGCGGACGCTTCGAGTTGCGTGCCGTTACTCCTGCGCTTGACCAAGTCCGCCCTGTTGTGGCTTGTTCCAGGTTGCTCCCGAGATAGTCTGGAATCGCTTGCTCGGGTAGCCACTAGTCTGGGTAGGATAGCGTTGAATCGGTCTTGGGCAATGGATGCGCGTGATGCTCGTTGGCCGGCGCCGGCGCCTGCTTTGAGGTCTCCTGCGGAAGGGTTGACGCCCTTATGGTGCAATTGTGATTGCGATGCGCATTGCGGTATGTCCAAGCGTTTGCCGCTGTTGTGTTTCGTCCAGTCGTACTCGCCGTCTTCTGGTTTGAAGGCTTTTCGTCAAGAGGCCACGCAAGTAGTCGTAATCAGGCGTGTCTTCAAAGCCTAGGACCCGTACGTACCATAGGTACTGGCTAAACTCTTCTGAGAAGGCATCGCATATATCCTTAATAGCGGTCGTCTGCTTCTTCTCGCCAATGCTTTAGTATTTCTGCTTGTTATTCGCCGCCTTCAAGCCTTGCCAGGGCAGACCACCTCGTAGAAAGTACATGAACACGTGGCCTAGCGCCTCCAGATCATCTCGTCGCGACTGCTCTTGGCCGAAATGAGTGTTGACACTCATGTAACGCGCCGTTCCGCTCAACGACTTCCGCTCTCGGTAAGGAAAATGCTGTTTCGACTTGGGATCACGGTAGTGCTTCGCCATACCAAAGTCAACAACGTGGATAGCGTTCTGCGACTTCGTGTCGGGGCGGCCGATGACGAAGTTGTCAGGCTTGATGTCGCGGTAGATCAGATTCTTCTCGTGAATGGTCTGAACACGCGACAGCATCTGCTTGGCGACCATGACGACGGTCTTAATAGAGAAGCGGCGGTCGCAACGGTCAAAGAGCTCTTCTAGGCTGGGGCCAAGCAGGTCAATGACCAACACATTGTGCAGGCCTTCCTGGCCGAAGTAGTATAAGTTCGGTAGACCGGCTGCATAACGTTCACTTCATGTTAGCTCGCCACGGGTCACGTGATTTGATCAGTAAGGTACTCACGGCTCCCCGCGAGGATCTTGTAGGAACGGTACTCGTCACGAAGTTGTGTGGCATTGCTCTTGCGCGGCTCGAACTTCATGGAGACTGGCGTATTATTGAATAAGTTTGTGCCCTCGAAGATTGCGCCGAAGCTGCCCTCGCCGATCTTTTTGCCCACCCGGTAGTGCAATCCTACCACGTTGCTGCTGGCACTCATCTTAGCGGTGCTGCTGCGACCTGTGCCCCCACAGGCGTTGGTGGCGAATGGAGACGGCGCAGAGACAACCGCCGTGTTTGCTTGCTATTTGGCTTCTCTTCGTGGGACGCTCTTGTGAAGAATAGTTTTAATTGAGCGGGCAGTGTCTTGATGACCTCGGGGCGTTACGTGGCGTCTGGCCGCTCGGCTTGGTGCAAAGCAGTGATTCGGCTCGCTCCTGACCAATCGATGGGTGAGCATGCGGTGTGGAGCTGTCGAGCTGTAGGTAGCTTCTAGCGCGGCACAGATGAAGAGCAGGCAACGGGCTGGCAAGCCGCGTGCTCGACAGACTTCAGACCACAAGTTCGTCATTCGCGCAGGGTTTTCAGGACCAAATCGCTTGGGATAAGCTTCCCACTATCTGGCCCGAGCGCCCTTCCAAGCCCGACTCTAGGGCTTTTCGCCGGCCAATTGAAAGCTCCTTCGAGTGGCGGACTCAAAGGCATGCGGCCGAAGCAAAAGCGTCAGTTGTTCAATACAGTGGTAGCTCCAACTACGGATCATTCTGCGTCAGCATTGTTCTCGAAAGGGCTCAATGTTATCGGACAGCATCTTCAAAGGTTGGGACGCATGCGAAGCTATACTTTGAGCGGCAGAGGGCAAGCCGTCCAAGCCGGCGTCGTCCTCCCGAGTCTGCTGAACCTCGCTGGCCCTGATCATCGGAAGTCTGGTCATCAGAACACCGGCCATCTTGCTGTGCTGCACAATTCGAAAATGACGACTGAGGACATTTTAGACCAGGATCCCTACAAGTAGACAGAAGACGTGGTAAAACTCGCAAAAGCTCCAAGGACCGCTCCTTTTCCTACTGTCAGTCATGGCCTTTTGGGTCCCAAAAAGTCTTAAGTTGAAGATCCTTCTCCGGACTGGAAACTTGGTTTCGGTGATGGCAGATGGCATACATTCCGGTTGCATTCAAGTGATGCGGCAGGGTTAATCATCAAGTACACCTCTTGTGTGCCCGATTCGGTATGATCGCGACCAATAGAACCCAATTCACAGCACGAAGACGGCATGCGTCACCATGTACAAGCAAAACTCGCAGCGCGCATTGGGGCTTGGCGTTTCGCACGCGGTCTCAGCCAGGCCAACGAGAGTAAGCCTGGTGATCACTAGCTAATACCTGCCAAGCTGGCCCGGCGTCCGGATGGGTGGCGATCATCTGCGGCCTTTCATCGTTCGTCATGCATACATAACGAACAGGGCAGTATAAGTCCAAATCGGCCGTAGCTTCTGGGAGTTTACCGCAGCCGCTGTCTTACTGCTGGTTTGCCTTGGAATGTGCGCGTGCTCTCATATACCTGTTCCCCTCTTCCGCCCGTCACGCTTACACCTATCATCCCGTTGCTTCACACTCGCCCTACTCCCGTGCCTGCAAACCATCTCCTCGTACAGCACTACGCGTCACGGCCTGACTCTGTACGTGCTTTGCGCTGTTTTCCAGCGTCGACAGCTCTCTCTCTTTGGCTCAGCAAGCTGAGCCTCGACCCGAGAAAGTTCTATTGCCGCCAAGACGCTTTTGGCATCGTCTTGAAAATACCTCCTCAGCGCGACATCATGAGAAACTTGGAGGAGACCGTCGCCGAAGATGTTGCAGTTGTACCACAAAAGCGGCAAGCTTCTGCTAAGCAGGTGCAGCAGCTCGTCAGCCAGCCCTCGCCCCCCGTGCGGCCGGTGCAGAACACGCAGAGTTCGACGATTGACGAGCTGACCTGCCGGTGGCAGGGATGCGACGAGCGGTGCGACAGCGCTCATGCCCTCTACGTAAGTCGTCAAGTTAAAACACTCGGACACGGGTCGTTGCCGGCACCGTGTCGGCAGTCGTTCCTTATTTCAAAAGCATGACTCACTGCAACATCGGCCGCTAATACCCTCCCAGAATCACGTCTGCGAACGTCATATCGGCCGCAAGAGCACAAACAACCTCAACCTCACCTGCCAATGGGGCGTTTGCCGTACATCAACCGTCAAGCGTGACCACATGACCTCGCACATCCGCATTCACGTGCCGTTGAAGCCGCACAAGTGTGTCTTCTGTGGCAGGGCATTCAAGCGACCTCAGGACCTCAAGAAGCATGTGAAGACTCACGCCGACAGGAGCACCTTGATGGACTTACTCGAGCCTGGCGCAATCGCGCGCACTGATGGTGCCAATGGAGGCCTCGGTCCACAGGAAGGGGAGCATCACTATCCGTCGCACTCGCCCTCTGACCCACACGCTTACTTGGCTGCGCGGCTCACACCGTCTTCCTACCATGGTTTTAACGATCAAATTAACCCATACCTAGGTTACCAGCCAAATGGGGCACAGTACAATGGCTACGGTTCCGCTTTTACCCCAAATGATCACGTTCACAACATCCAAAGCATGGACACCTGCCGTCGCGCTATTGAAGCCCTTGATGACTTCCTCGCTTATATCAAGCGCCGTGCCATTGACTCGAGCACATACTACGACATTGGCCGAGAGCTGCAGAGCAACACTCTGCCTCTCCCCGTTGCGTCAAGTAACAGATACAACACCGGCTACAACAACCAATCAAACTCGAACGGTAGCTTGAATACGGCTAGCGTGAACCATGCGTTTTCAAACAGTGGCAGCAACGTAAACGGCGCCAGCGGCGGTGCTGGCGGCGGCAATAAAATTGGTGCCAACGCGCTTGGCCCTATGGGTTAGCGCGGCCACTTCCTCCCTCTGCCCAACGCCTGCTTTGAGGGTAAACTTCAAGACATCGATCGCTTCCTTGAGCAGCTGCAGGCCCTCGTTTGGGGATTCAGCAATTCGGTCGGGACCGCGGGTGTCCTGCGATAAGGCGTGAAACCTCAGTCCATTGATGGGTTTGGATTTGGCAACAAACGCCAAACCTACAACTGACCGAGCAATAGCCCTCCGAGCCTGAAATCGTACCGGCTACCCTAAATCCGGTACGCTCTGCAGTGTCAGAGGCAGCATTCCCAGCATGACCTCTTAGGCTTCAGCTTGAGACGCCCAATCGCTGAAACCAGCATCAGTGTCGTCATACATTTCCCGCCACTCGCCTATGCCGGGTCGCGAGCCTTAGCAGTATCAAAGGCAATGTCATGTAACCCAGCCTGCTGTCAGATACTGGCAGATCCGACGTTGATGCTTGCTACGGTTCTGCGAAGGATTGAGGAATTGTCTCTGCAAGAACAGTTTGTTACGCCGCTAGCGACCGCCTCTCAGACTCCAGATACACGCTTTGAAGCCACAGCAATTTTGATTACATTCTTATACAGATTTTGCCAGACCACCACGCACTTACTGACGCTGAGTTGCATGATTGAGACTATCTTCGAACAACTGGAGGGAATTCGAATGAGTCGTTTTATTGAGCTTACTCTACTGTTTTCAGACGCTTGCCTTTTATCTCACGCCTTACTCTAAGCTGAAGTTGTTGATGTCGGTCTGGGATTCGGTTTTGTTTTTCATTTTTCTCCTCTCCTGCAAACTGCTTGCTGTCACAGCTTTCTCAGGGGAGGCGAAAACCCTCAGACATTGGTTTCTTCGCTGTTGATCATCACGCCTTTAACGTTTTCTTTTCCCACTACTCTGGTTCCTTCCTTCCAAGAAGCCCCTTGTAAAAAAAGACTGGTCCAAAAACAACGCAGCAAAAACCTCTTTGCTAGCCTTGTTTGCTTGGGCAAACAAGGGACAAGGGCGAATATTTAGCCACATGATCAATCCAACCTCAATCCAAACAAAAAACGGTGTCAAGAGTCGCCGTCATTGCGTGCTACGTCACGCAGCCGAAGCCGTCTCGCGTGCCCTTGTGAAGTCTCGCCAAGGCCGAGCATGTCTCATTGCGTAGGATGAAGGCGAGCACAGGACGTGTGCAAAGCTCGCATGTGATCTGGCAATCCTTATACATACTCTGGAAGGACTTAAGCGGGCTTCTCCGCGGGGTTTAATGCGATAGGCCTTGCGGGTGTGCTGCTGGGTCATTCGAATAATGGCGAACAGGCATTATCCCTCAACGATCTCCCAGCAATCCTGTACGGCCTGTCTCAGTCTGACCGCCAGCTCTTTCTGCCTGCCTCGCCACGGATATAACCTACGAGCATCTTTGAGGTCGTTGACGACGGCTTGGAATGTGGCGTCGGGTCTGGCTTCGACGATGTCGTTTCCATCGTCGCTTCCTTCACCGTTGTACTCTATACCACTTTCGGAGCTGATGTCGTCGCTACGCTCCGCATCTGGGTGGGCGTCAACGCTAGCTGCCGCATTCTCGCCATCCGGCAACACCCTAAGACAGTAGCAGAGCAGCCTCGCCATGTACACTGCGTATCTCTGCTGGCTACCACTGTTCTGGAGCATTGCTAGCGGCCTCACATCCGCCTCCGCCTGCTTCGCACTCCGAAGCCGTCGTCGAACTCCATGATCCAGAGTCGACAGCCCGCTAACGCATCATTCGATGAGACTGCTGTCCAACTCCGCCACCTTCTGGAGCATTCTTTCTCTTCGATCTGGCAGCCGACTGGCTTGGCTTAAATGTTTGAGATGGCTACCAGACAGATGCTCTGCCCAACCTGTTCTTCTGAACCACAGCGTGAGGTCAGTTTTCGCGATCTCGGCGTCGGCGACCTCCAACGTTTCTTGGTGTTTGCTGACTGCTATGTCCCAGTCTTCCAGAACATCCGTCAAGTCTGCGATATTCGGCTATGCCTGCCGACTGCCGGATTCTTCTGCCGTGTTACCTCTCTGGATTGCGCTGCCAATTGTTCCGCTAGCGGTGTTATTCTCGTTATCGTCATGTTGAACGGTGAAGTACCGTTGTAGCCCAGCTGACTTGAAGAACGTCTGCGCCCAGACCGAATGCCAGTGTTCCCGCTCTTCTGCTGAAGATCTCAAGCCAAGCGCTCTGTTACAATGGATACGAATACCGTTACAATTGATACTGATGTATTCGCATTCCGGCTCCTCGCAGATGAACGTTTTGACCGGTGTTCCAAGCGTGGCGATTGGCTCTTCTAATGGCGGTGGGAATGGAACCTCGGCTGGTCTGAGTAGTTTTTATGGCTTACATTCCTCCACGACCGCATTCTTCTCTCTTGTAGTGCCAGGGTGAACCGTCGCAAGTGGTCATGTAAATTCCGGATCGCATAGCCATGGTAGCTACAAATCAAGGCGCTGTATACTTCGTGCCGCTCTAGAACCTTGTGTAAATTGTCCAGGGTTAATTTTGTGCCCGTCTCGAGCATTCGACAGTCATTAGCTTCGACGTTACGCGCTGTAGCCATTTCGGACTACCGCTTCGGTCTGATTTGCGCGAAGAAATTCGGCTGATCGCTGCTTTGCAGAGCCTTACGGTGGCCCTTACCACGATACTCGAACAAAATTGCAGAGCACGTGAATAAGCGCTCATTGGCGATTTAGAAAACTAACATTGGCTTCAAGAACAGTTTGTACATAATTTCGGCGCCGTGCGACACATATGCAGTTTGCTGCAGTGCGCTACAGTATCCCATAATCCTACCTCATAATCATATTCCAAAGTGGCACGTGCCATGCCACGCTATACCGCTTTCCGACATCAGTATATAGTATTATCCGGATAATATTGGCTAGGAAAAGTGGCTGGCTCGGTGGTTTGGTCTTGATGATGGTTTACGTTTTGTTCGATGCGTCCGAAATGTTTCGGTTGCGTTCTAATGTAAGATTTTCGATGGATCTTGGTGGGTTGGCCAGCTCGCTTGAATAGCCAGCTCACCTATGAAGATGAAGATAAGAGAAAATCGTCTTAGAGGTATTTTTAGACTGAGAAGGCAAAAGATGGACTAGAGTAGGTATGTCGTGTATAAAAAGAAAGAAAACACAAGATAAACACCCTGAAGAGATCCGCCTCCCTATCTGATACACTTCCCATGAGTGATGTTATTCTGTTCGTTTGTTGAAATACCTCAAGTCCCTGTGCTTAGGCCTGCAAATATGGAGGCGGCGATTCGGATCCTTCTCTACTCTTGCGCATGTTTTGTAAACCCATGGATTGACCGATAGGCGAGCATCGACGCTCGAAGGTCTCCGGGACGCGTTTGTTTCGGTCAATATAACCCGCCGGCATCCACTCACTGCTGTGCCACGGCTTCAGATTCTTCTGGCTGTACATGACGTCTACCTGCTCGAGAGCAAGCGACTTGGTCTCGTACAGCAAGAAATAGACCATGATTCCAGCGGCCAAATTTGTGCCGAAAAAGACAAAGCCGAAACCATAGCTGATGCCAGAGTCCGCAAAGGGAGTAAGAAAGCCGATGAGAAAGTTGCCTTCGATCATGTTAGGCAGGGTGTTCATCAGACAGACACAGACAGACTGTCTGTCTGTCTGATCACGTAATCAGACAAACAGACATCGGCAAAGTCATTATATAAGCAGACCAGACAATTACTTGTTGTCTGCAGACTGTCTGCAGACATTGTATTTTTCTTGGAATTGAATGTGATCAATTCCAG
>NW_027191551.1:0-18573 GCF_011745625.1 Cladosporium halotolerans | reverse complement strand
GAGCCGAATTGGCAGCGTGAACAGTAAATATCCTGCATTGGATACAATGCGGAATGCGTGCATTGACTGTCCGTGTGCACGGACTGTCCAAATCTTCTAGTCCAAACCCCGCGGTAGCCGGAAAAATCCTGCCACGGATGTATTCGACGCCCAGTCGGCCGGTTTTTGGATCAAAGTCTTTGACCTGTGCATCTGTTAGTAGATAGGTTGACTAAAAAAGTAACGATTACGTCACTTACCAGCAATAAGTATGGGGAATCCCCGCACGACGGACCATTGTGATAGCAGATGCAGTATTGAGGCGTTCCAGACCAAGTTGCCTTGATCTAAACTTATTGATTGCCCCACCGAGTCCTTGCCAGGTGGCCCATTCGAAAAAGGCGTATGAGAGATAGTTCGACAGGCCAGCTTCTGTCTTGCTGCGGCGGAGGCTCACAAGTGGGTGCGGAAACGCGCGCGTCGGAGATCAAGGCATACTGGATGACGGAGTTGTTAGTGTTGCGAGCTACCAAGGACTGTTGGCTCACTTACGTGAACATAATATGCAGAGGTATGCCCAATTTCCCCGCACAGTGAATATGAGCGAATGATGGTGGGTTCGCAACTATTACATCGGCAATGAATGGATGTCTTTTCTCCTCGCACGATGGGTCTTGACAGGTATCCTTGTTGGAATTTACGACACAGTCGCACCGCCTGAAACAAGACTGCCAACAGCCAGTGAGCATCTGAGAGATGGCTTGCGTTTGTTTTTCAGCTTCGCCTGCTCGTATCGACTTGATTTCGGGAATGATTGCTGGGTTTTTGACCATGTATGCCATCAACTTGGCGGGATCGCCCCCAATATTGAAGAACTCGATGTCCAGATCCTGCACGAGGTCTCGAAACACAGGATGGGTTGCGAGACGCACTCGGTGTCCAAACCTTGTGAGCTCAAGGGCAAGCGCCGCAAATGGTTGGACATCCCCTCGTGAGCCCACGACTTGAAGTACAATGTTAAGCTGAGGGATATCGCGGTGAGAAGTGTCGAGATCAGGCTCCTCAGCCGTGAGTGAGTGGTCGCTCACACATCCGTACAAACTCTGGAGGTCAGGCTCAGAGAGCTTGGATACAGACTGGTGCACAATCAATCAAGCTCAAGCGCAGAGGCTGTGCTTGATTGATTGATCGGCTTAGTGTGCTTGATTGCTTGAGCTTGACAAGAGTCAAGCGCTTGATTGATTGCTTGATTACGCTTGAGTGCTTATGTAATGGGCCCGAGCATTTATCATTCCGCTACCACAACAGCTTCTATGGCACGCTCAAAGAGACTTTTGTCTATCGTAATGATGCCTGAACTCTGCCAACTCTTTAGACACATAAGGGACGCAACCGTATCGTCGCTCAGACGTCGTCGTCGCGATGAGATAGCGGCGCCTGCCTGACTGAAGAGGCGCTCTGGCTCATCAGCCATGGCGGGCACAGCGTATATGTCAAGCGCCATTGCAGCCAACTGCGGCCAAATCTTCCGTCTTGCTAACCAGTACCTAATTGGCGAGTCTGCCGAACTATACGAGCGATCTGGCTGCTCGCTGAGGTACTGCTCGAGCTGATCAAGGCCTGAGTCCTCGCCGTCAGACCACTCGTCTGCAGCATCTTTGACGCTCTTCACTCCTGAATCGCTGTCGACCCCAGCTGAGGTCGCCGATGACGAGGCTGCCTTGTTTTCATAGTTGTGACGCCAGTATTTATCCAGCTCCGCCTTCCATGTGCTCAACCAGTCCTCCCGATCACTCCACTTGGTCTTGAAGTAACGCCACTTCATCCGCGGATGCAGAACCACCGCGGCGACATACACCACGTTGTCATCAAGGCGCTTGTAGTACTCGTCGAGCTTCTGCCAGCCAGCGTTAATGGTCATGCTGAAATGCTGTTCAGCTGCGATATAGTCGACACACCCGCGTGCGACGTCTCGTGGTTCGTCAATCCTGGCCTTATCGCTTTGCTGCGTATGCCCTTGTTGAGTTTCGTTACAATCATGAAGATTGGCATGCAGCTGCGAAGGCTGTGGCGGACTTGGAGCCAAGCGTTGGCTCTGTAAAGGCAAATAACGCTGACGTTGCTCCTCAAGATGGGTTAGCAAGGCCTCAAATTGAGGCAAGACTTGCCAGATGGCTCCAAAGCGGCCACCTATCTGCCCTTGGAGGATGTTTGTAGACTTCTTTATTGGTTTTAGGATCTCATGGTAAGCCTTGAGGACCTCCCAGTCGTCAGTGCTAAGACGGTCGTCAACGATCGAGGGTCGCAGTGCTTTCTGCCGACGCCGGCGTGCCACATGCCAATGGTCTATTTCCTTCTCGACAAACTCATCAAGAGCCGATTGCAGATAAATCGCTCTCTCAATACAGTCTTCCATCGAGTTCCATCTCGTGTCATTGTCTTCCACCAGTTTGTACACCTCAGCTTTGCCAGCCGGCCGTGTTGGAGAGATCAGGCGACGCTGGATATCTTCGAATTGTTCAATGCGTTGTGGTGACCTCTTGATATACTTGACAACATTATGCAGCTTGCCGCAAGGCCCTTTACGCCGCCAGACATCCATGTGCCGCAACTCTTCGTCTTGAGTATCGAGGAGCTCAAGTTCCAGTGCGTCTGCGTCTCCGCCGAAGAGGATCGATTGAGCGACGAGGTTGAGGATATGGCCAGAGCAGCGAATCCATCTAGCTCTGGCACTGAACTGAAACTCCTCCGCGAGCGTCAATATACAGGTTGCATTGTTGGCTAGCGTTGTCGGTGATGAAGAAGCCAAGAGAGCGATCCAAGCCGTACTCCGCGATGATACAAGCAACATTGTCCGCTATGTTAGTGCCTGTGTGCCTGCCCTGTTGCCTCGGTAAACTCCGCAGTATGCTCGTCGGCTTGCCGTCAGCATCAATGAAGTGAGCTACAACACCAAGCAGCGCAACACTAGTGCCGGATGTCCACAGGTCGAAAGATAGCGACACCTTCGTTATAGCCGAAGCCAGCGTCTCCGTAACAACCCCGAGCTGTTGTTCATAAGCTTTGGCGACCCACCTTGATATCGAAGTGTGCGACGGCATCTGAGTCCGCGGGTTGGCGTAGCTTATGAGTCGTCGCAGATGAGGAGATTCCACCTTTCTGAAAGCAATGTTGTCAGCTATGATCCACTGCAAGAGCAGTGCTCGGAACTCGAGCAGATTGAACCCTGCAAGAGCCGAGTTTTCCACAGCAGTGGCAGCATCGTAGCCCTTGAGGTATTGATCGAGCTTCCTCTTCTTGTGGTGCTCCGGCGACTGCGGAATGTCCCCCTCGGCACTGACCCGATGCTCTGCTTTCATGTGATCGCCAGCTCGCGTTGTTGATTTGAAGGACTTGAACCAGTGCTTGTTCGAGCTGCGGCGGCAGTGGCATGTCTTGCAAAGCCAGTACTCTTCACCGATACTATCCCACACCCTCCAACCATGCTTCTGCTTCCACACCCAGGAATCCAGTCGCGGGCGATCGTTTTCAGGGATCCGAAACCTCTGTCTCGTAACGTTACGCCACACAAGACCCTCGTAACCTGGCAAGTCAATCGGACCTGGCTGCGCAGGACGCTGCTGCTCGGTGCTTTCGAAGTCGTCGATTGTGCGCTGTTCAGCGGACATGGCGATTCCGCTGGAAGGGTTTGATGAGAAGGTGTGCGGCGATTGCGGGGCGAAGATGGACTGTGTCGCCATTGCGTAGTGTGATCAGAAGCAGGATGCTCGCTGAGCAATTCAAGATAAAAGCCATAGTCCAAAGGTACTGCGCGCTGCAACTCAGCCATCGCCGGCGCGCTCGCGACTACCAATGCAAGGCCAGCTCCTCCATCTCCTCACGAATTGCACGCGAAACGCGTAGGCAGTACCCGTTTGAGTAGTTCTAACGCGGGGTATTCCATAGACTAGTGATTTGTGGGGATACAGGGGTCCAGAGATCCGGAATCTGGAGTTCATCCTTTTCGATGCGGCCGGGGTTAGGGTTTGGGTTAAGGAATTTAGCATTCTGCACCTAGGATTTCCTGAATAATCAAGCACTCAAGTGTGTCAAGCGCTTGATAAAGTCCTGCTTGATTGATTGACTGGCTACACGGTGCTTGATTGACTGACTGCTTGACCAAGCGCTTGATCAAGCATCAAGCAGCGCTTGATTGTGCACCAGTCTGCTTGGATATGCGCCGGAAGATCCTATCCATGTCAACGTCAATCTTGCCATCGACTTCGCACTCATCTACTTGGGCGTCAGTGGCTTGTGCCAGGAGAGGTCTCATTAATATACCTTCTGCGGACGGACTTGTTGGCAAGCTACCAGTCTCTGGTGAACCGGGAGGATGCACGCTATATGATGGTGGAGGTTCATCCACATGATTAGACTTGATGACAGCCATGATTCTCGGTCAAAAGGTGATGACTCGTCAGGTACGGATTTGTCGAAGAATGGCGACTGCGCTGTAAACACAGCTCAAGACGATTGACAGGAAATTCGTCCCTTGCAGGTCTCACTAGGGCTGAAAAGCGCGTGTGTGTTTGGAAAATCTGAAGAAGTTTGGAGGGATGGTGACTTGGCCGCAAGATCAATTTCACAGCGTCCTTGTTGTCTCGAACGACACCAGATTTGCTCAAAAAAAGTAGTTGCTGCTTAACATTCGCCGTGTGCCCTTAAAGTTGCTGAAAAGTAAGATCAAGGCCGTCCGGAAAGAAGTCTGGTAAGCTAGCTACAGCCACTGCTGCGCCGGTGCCGCCAGCAGGCTGCATCGCACGTGGCTCTCCGATCAGGCATCACTCTGCGTTCGTCCAATCGCAGATGTGGAAGGTGCTGAGTACGGCTCTAACCATCTATCCGGAATGCTTGAGCTTACGAATCAATGACAGGTGCTGCGCCGCTGAAGCAGGGTGTTCTCCCGCTGTGCTAGCGTGAAGATAACGTCTGGTGGCATAGGCAACAGTCTGGAGCGGCGTTTGATTGCAAGCTTTGTGCCAAGATATGCCACCTGCGAGGGGATAGGTGAAGCCGCACGGATCGCTTTTGGGCCTTTCAAACGTTCCCCCCGTGCGTGTACCCGCTGTCGCGATGGCCAAACCTTGATCAACGCCACCAAACTCAAAGACCGAGCAATGGGGAGGCCAGACCCTGTTCAGGATCACTGAATTGAAAGACCGAGCAATGAGAAGGCTAACTTCTGGTCAAGATCATCAAACCTAAAGACCGACAAAGACTGAGGGGCAACGAGGGCCAATACCTTCGCTAAGCGCCTAATTCTCGAACAGTGTAATGAGCATAGGCTGCAGCCTCCAGCGAGATCTGATAGAGCAATCACACGGTGTAGTAGAAGAAAGCCAACTTCATTCTGTATTTTGCGAGCTCCGAGATAATGCCCACCGACCTTGAGCACCAGCTCCAATCGGGTTGTATTGTCATCCCGCCGCGGAACAAGTTTTAGGAAGTAAATCTTATTGTTAAAGGACTTGCCGGATTCCAGTTGTTCGAGTTTCTCGAGTGTATGGTCCGGAAAACTTGCTTGCACAATGCCAGCGATTTGATCTTGCGACAACTGGGCATTTTACGTCGGATGGTGAGGCGGAATTTGCATGTCGCTAGACATTGTATGGAATTGCGTCGATAGCCGTCGTAATTTCGCTTCAGCAATATTCGATGATTTATCAAATTGCTGGTAAGACAGTCTAGACATATGCGGAATGCCTGTCAACACGACTTTCAAGAGTCACGTTTCGGAAGAAATTTCGCATTGCAATATTCGGCAACCCAAAAATCTTTAGCTCTATGATATGACTCTGTTGCCCTCACCGTAGTTCTGTATTAGGACACCGACCCCTCACTCCTGTTGAACTGATGATGATGATGATGATGATGATGATGATGATGATGATGAATTTTATTCCGCCCGGCGCTAAGCACCTAAAGGGCAATGCACTATTTATGTCTCAAAATTTACGTTCTACCTTGGCGGGGTTTAAACAAACAAAGCTCCCAAGCTCATTGTCCTTCACCATCGAAGTCAAGCCATCGACATGTATTTCTCTCACTTTCGAAGGCTCGTGGTTGCTGGTCGGCGGGTGTTCTTGAAGATGTGTTTCCAAGTGTTCATCGTCCTATCCTCAGCAGATGAAGCGGGCACCTGCCGTGTGCACGAGGGTGCTTGGGGTGGAGTAGTGTTAGTGGTTAGTAGGGTGCGGGCTTCCCAGTCGTCGTCGTCATTCACTCTCTCCCTCTTCATCCACCTTCGCGTACTGGTGTCTCGTTCGAATCGTTTGGTAGCCAGGGTGAAATGGATCACAGCTCGCACTGCATCCTTGTCCGGGCTCCAATCGCCGGGATCCGTGAGGGACTTGCCTCCAAGCAGGCGGGAGAGGTCGTCTTCGCCCGCCCATACGCCCAAGATCTCCCGCTGCTCGCTCCACCCAGCACAACGAAAGATGAAGTGCTCTCTCGACTCGACTGCCTCGCCACATTCACAGAGATTCGTTTCCACTGCTTTGATGTTGTGCAAGTACCCATTCAGTGGCGCCATGCCTGTACGAAGCTGCGCGAGGACACTCGCCTGTCTCTTCCTGAGCTTGTCGTACACGCGCCGCGTGTTGCTGCCAGGCCACGCCGCGTCGATTATGCGCACGAGTTCCCCGAACGTCGTCGGTGCGTGCGAAGACTCACGCGCCACGCGCTGTTGTGCCTTCTGCACCATGTTCTTAATCAGTGTACTCTTGGTCAGTCTCGGTCCGTCTTTGGCCACTCGTCCCTCATTTGTGGACCGCTGCGCAAGCTGTTTTGCCTTTTGCCCGAGCTCGAAAATCGAGCTTACAGGGGCCCACGCAAACACTACACGCATGGCGAACCCTTCCAGGAATCTTACATGTTTCAAAATCCCACCGATGATCCATTGTCTGGTCCGTTTGGCGGGAGCTCTCAAAGTAATTAGAACGGTACGGTTGTTAGTGAAAACGCGGACGGTCTGGCCGTGTACTCGGCCCGGCAAAGTCCCCGCATACACCGCGCCGACGACCGAATCAAGTCCCGCCTCGATGGAGGCCAGAGCGGCTGTGTAGGCATCACTCTGCCCGGTGGTGCCCAACGTCTTGTCGTACTCGCGTAGCTCAGCGTGGTTTGTTGTCCCGTCCACGCTCTCGATGGCGCCTCCGAAGTCGACCAGCTGGTTCCTGACCGACGCGCTAGTGGCGATGCGTATGCCCTGCGTCTCTTGAACCCGCGCGGCCGTCTGCACGCCGTCGTCTGTGTCGTCGACTATGTCGAGTCGTGCGTCCCACGGCGCCGAGACGTAAGGCAGAGTTGCCTCGAGCTCATCCAAAGGTGCACCGCGGGCGTACTCTGCGATTTTCTGCATGGATGACACGAACCTTTTGCAGGTCCTACGCCTGGCCATCTGCGCGAGAGGGTGCGTGGCGGGCATGCTGTGCAACTCAACCCACATCTCCAATGCTTTTTGCCTGTGTCGTTTTTCTATCGTTCGCAGGTTGGCTTCTGCCTCTGCCACCGCCGTGCCGACCGTCTGGAAGCATCCGACCACTGCCTGTCCACCGATCCTCTGCACTCGCTTGAGCACTCTCTCTGCGCTGGCTCTCCTGGCGTGCATCCATACTGAGGATGCGGAAACGACCACCGTTGCCACCGTCGCGTTGAACAGCTTGCGCGTCACTGACGGCGAGAGTCCTCGCAGCCGCTTCAGCGCCATGGTTGCCCGGAGACCCTTCGTTGCAGCGCGTGCGGCGTGTTTTTGGTAGCGCAGTCGTGTGTCCATCACCAAGCCTAGAATCTTGACGCTGGGTGTGGGCCGGATCTCCCCCCCTTTGACGGTGATCGGTTCGTCCGCGGACTGACGAGTGTTGTTCCTCGTTAAGTAGATGAAGGCGGTCTGGTCCCCTTCGAACGACGCCCCGCTCCTGCTCTCCCACTCGGTCGCTTGTTGTACGATGGCCAGAAGAAGATCCATGTTCTCTGCGGCGGTCTTGCCCACCACCCACGCAGTGTAATCATCGACAAAAGCGATCGCCCCACTGTCTTGGTCGATTCGTTGCTGAACAAGATCTGCGTTGAAGAAGAGAAACAGAATCGGAGACAAAGGGGAGCCTTGCGGTAGCCCGGCTTGTTCGAGTGCTCTCACGTCGGATGCCTGGCCATTCACAGATCGTGGCCGTGCGTTTGGAGCAGAAGGCGTCGATCCAGTTCGCTAAGTCTGAGGGCATGCCTCTGGCCTGAAGCCGCTGCAGCAGTCTGTCTTTGTAGACCCCGTTGTAGGCGCCTTTCACATCAAAACTGACCAAGCTCACCACTCTCTTGTTTCTCCACGCTGTGTAGATGCACTCCTGGAGGAGCAACAGCGCCTGCTCCGCAGACCTCTGCTTCCTCGCACCGAAGTGGTTGGCCGGCAGCAGGCCGTAGGTCTCGACCGCAAATGATATCCTCTCCGCGAAGACTGCCTCCAGCAATTTCCCCAGCGTCGATAGTAGTGAGATGGGCCTCCACGCCTTCGCCAGGGTGTAGTCGTCCTTGTTAGGCTCCTTGAGCGGCATGATCTTTGCGACTTTCCATTACTGAGGAATCACTCCTGTGTCGAGGGACATTTGAAACAGGCGGCGGACACTCTCACTCACGGCCGGCCATACTTGCCTCCACACGCCGGCCGGGAGTCCGTCTTCCCCTGCTGCCTTCCACGGTTTGGTCTTCATGAGACAGTTCTCAATCTCTTCTTCCGTCAGCTGCGGCATGGCAACAGCAGCCCTCTGCGGCCTGTCACCTTCCTCCTCTATATTCTCAGGCAGTGGCGGAAAGAAGGTCGCGAGCAGCTGCTCAGCCTGCTCCGCAGTGTTCCTCGTGAGTGATCCATCCGCCTTTCGTAAGGGTGGGATTCTCGACCAGCTGGACCCTTGGTCTGGCTGCAGATACCGTGTTGCCTTCCAGATGTTGGCATCATCCGCCAGGAAGTCATCCCAGTGCGTCCGTTGTTGTCTGTGTGTAGCATCGTGGTACTCTTTAGACGCCACTCGAGCCTGCTGCTCAAGTGTCGGCAAGGCCTGTCCACCGCGTCGCTGAGCCCGAGCTCTGTTCCCCCAGTATGTGTACACCCGCCGGAGCTTCGTCAGATCCTGCGTTCACCATCGCTTCGCGTACGGGCAAGGCTTCGCCTTGGGCGTCAGCGCGAAGACTGCTTCTTGAACAGCATGCATCAGGCGGTCCGTTTGCTCCTGAACCGTGACGCCCTGGCGTTGTTGCTGCAATGTTCGAGCGATCCGTTCCCGGATCTCCTTCCACGGCGCATTCTTGTACAGTAGCCGTGGCTCGACCACGTGCTCCGGGAGGTCGACATCGAATGTCGTCTCGATGGCACGGTGATCAGACCCATGCTCTGTGTCGTGGATCTTGCACTTCACCAAACTAGCTGCTAGCTCCTGTGACGCCAGCATCAGATCGATTGTCGTAGCGTGCATCTTGTTCTGCCACGTCTTGGTAACCCGAGGCAGCAGGCTCTCGAGGCTCCATTCCCCCATGAAGTCGATGATCGGGTCTGCCTCGCCTTGACGCTGCGACAGCACCTCGTCTCCGCCCCACAATTGGTCATGGCGGTTGAAGTCCCCGGCAATAACCAAGTCGAGGCGCGGCCCACCGCGGTGTCCAGCGCTGCGGATTGCCTCACGGAGAAGATACACTGTTTGAGACAGCGCCGACGCATTGCCGCCCTCGACATACACTGATGCCACCAGTACTGATCGATCAGGCAGACGCAGTAGCGCCACCGTGAGATCCGCTGACGGCACCTCGACTTGTTCACATTCGATGTCTCTGCGCACTCAAAGCATGCTACGGATCGCCCACCTCCCGTGGTGCCTTTCGCTGGGAAGCACTGCATCGGTCCGCGTCTGGGCTCAAATGCTCGGGTGAAAGCTGACTCCCCGTCCACGTTGAAGTACTGGCCGTCTAGGAGCCTCGCTGCGTCGGCGCGCTTCGTCACATACACGACCATAGACCCGTACGCCTTCGGCGAATCCTTCCGGCTGAGCCACGACAGTTTGGCAATTTTCACCTCGTTCTCTTTCTCCATCAATTCCGTCGCACCTACCCGCAGTTCTCCATTCTCATCCAGCACCGCCGTCCTGCACGCGTTGTCCACCTTGACGGGGTACCATTGATCGCGCAGCACGCGCGCTCCGCTCGCCTTCGCCCTCTCGGCCAGACTTGACCCGAGCCAACTCCTCTTCGTCCCGGCAGGTGATGCGAATGCGGCCGGAATTGCGAGGGTCCCTCGTCACCGCCACACATCGCCACCCGCTTCCCCCGTCACCCTTCCTCATGCCTTTCTCGACCTCTTGTCTGATTGTGCTAGCATTCGCCCTGCCCCTCTCCTCCTCTTCAACGTTGGACACATCCACCGTGCAGTACAGCGTGTCAGTCAAAGTTGATGGGGTTGTCTGATTGGAGAGCGTCCTCAGGTTACTGGGGTGACTGCCTGGTGGGGTGCGCGCGACGTCGGCGTACGACGGATTTGGGCTAGATGCTTGAGTGCTCGACGGTTGAATGCTAGACAGCTGCTTTTCGACGATGGCTGTGACCTGCTCCTGGACGATAGATGTGACCTGCTGCTGGACTATGGTAGTAACCTGCTGTTGAACGATCGCAGTGACCTTCTCCGTAACAATGTTCATGACCTCTCGCTGCACGATACTTTGGACTTCTTGCTTCACGATACTTTTGACCTCTTGCTGCACCACCTCCTTGACCTCCCGACGAACTACCCCACTCACCTGCTGTTGCACGGCGCTCTTGACCTCGTCCCTAATAGCCTCTACAATCTCGCGTTGTACGGTGGCCTTCAATCGCTCTTGGACAATGCCCCTTACTTCTTCCGATACGGTCTCTTTCACTTGTCCGATGTCCGGTACTTGTTCGATAGCCTCCTGAACGAGGGCGAAGCGCTCGTCAACAGATTCGCGCACGCCGGCAATGGCCTTCATAACAGTGTCCAGCCGAGACTCCAAAGTTTCGCTGCTCTTTCCTGATGCTTTAGAGAGAGCTGTCTCCTTTGCCAATATTCCTCGGTGCAGTTTCCGATAGTCGACCTCGGTGCGTGAGACGCGTTGTCGGCTTGGACGCGTCAACGCGGGCGACGCGCCCTCGTCCGGCTGCGACGGCGGGCGCACAGCGGCAGCCATCGACAAGTGCGCCTAGAAGGCACAATATCTACGTGATGAATAGCTTTTTCTTCAATAAATTCAACAATCCGGATTTCCAGTCTAAGCCTGTCCTATACCCACGGGCTTCGGCAAGAGCTTCGTAGAAGCGTTCCCCACCACGCGCACAGACAGCGTCTGACGCAACTCGTCATCGAAGCGGTCAACACGCTGACACTCAAAGCCAAGCCATCCCGTATGCGAAGCGATGGTGGACCCAGGATCTTACGAAGCTCCACCGGGTCTATACGTACTGGAGGAACAGAGCTCGAGCACAACGACGAGACGGAGAGGCACTACAGGCGCTGGAGCAAAAAAGCTCAGGCAGCGGCCAAGGAGTACCACGACGCCATGCGAGTAACAAAAGCTGCACTGGGACGACTTCTTGTAAGACACGATTATCTGGAAGGCGATCCGCTACCTCAAGCCTGATGAGGGCTCTCGGTGGCCAAGGCGGATGGAACACTGACGAAGCGCAATTCCGAGCAGGCCGAGCAGCTTCTTGCCACCTTTCTCCCGGCACTTCCCGAAAGAATAGAGGAAGAAGGCGACATGCTGCAAAAGGCAGCTGTTGCCATGCCGAAGCCAACCGAAGAAGAGATTGAGAGCTGTTTGATGGAAACTAAGCCGTGGAAAGGTCCAGGCGAAGACGGACTTCCAGCCGGCGTGTGGAGGCAAGTATGGCCGGCATTGAAAGGAAGTGTCCGCCAACTCTTTCAAAGGAGCTCGACGCAGGCACCCTGCCGCGGTAGTGGAAGATCGCAATGGTCGTTCCACTGAAACACCCACAACGAGGTCTTAACAATAACGCAGGGTCTCATATCAAGCTCATCTGCTTGTCTAAACCCAATTGGACGTTATGAAATCATCTTAGCAATGCTCTGACGAAGCATGTCTAGTGAAGTGACGGCTTTGTGTGCTGGGAGGTATAGCGATGCGCGGGTGTTTTGATTTTCTGCAATCTTATTTCCTCGTCGTAGAGAAGTCTGAATGAAGCTCATAAGCACAGTCCTACAATCAAGAGTAGACGATAAGCAACTCTGGAAGAGTGGTATTCGCTATAGGCGCACATGGCTCTGAGCCCTTGTCCTCTCATTCTCTCAGTAACCCACTTATGGAAATTTCTCTTCGATCGGTACTACAGTGCGAAAGCGAAATAATCAATGAGGAGCGAGAAAATTTCATGGGTGTGAGTGGATGTGGATCCCAGTGTGAATCCTTGGCCTGGATAATGTACACCCGAAGGGTGCGCAGATGGAGGGCCATCAGATTTGCCTAGATGATAGCTGGGCCTGCAATAAGCTGAATAGTTTGGATGTATCATGATCACGGGAAAAAAAGCCCCTGGTAGTTTGAAACGCTGCAATAGAAGTATAAATGGAGGCTTCAAGATCTCACCTGCACAGTCAGAGGTGGCAAGGCCTCTGTTGACCAAAGTGCAGAGGATGTTATGGAGTTAACATGGCAGCGCAAGGATTTTGATGAAGTGCGGAGAAGCGGCTTCTTCGGACCACATCGGCTAGGCGGCGTGGGTGGCACGGCACTGCATTAGTCCGCAGCTGTTTGCTCACCCCAAGGCGGAGGGGCCGCTGTGCCATGGCTGTGGAATGTGTGGCATCCGCATTCCAAGCGTGGCGGGAGTGAGCAGGCAGAGACGGCCTTGGCGAGTTGATTACTTTCAACGGGAGGGAAGATAGGACGAGACGGACGCTCATGCACACCGCAGCATGCGTGCACACACGACACAGCTTGACTGCGCTCACTAGCAATTGCAACGGAGACTTGTACCTCGTTGTAGTGGCCGCGATAAACTTTACACTAACCACGCTTCAACGACGTTCGTGCGGAGTGCAGTCGTGTCAGCAAACTGCCCGGAGTCTTCGCCGATCGTGCGATCTGCAGCACGAGCAAGCCTGCGATGTCGAGGCAATAGTCCGCCCTCCTCCCTGAAGGCCTTAGGTTTGATCGTTCCCAACCCAACCTCTGCGGAAACAATGATGGAAGACGGCGGCGAAGCGCTGAGCAGGCCAGTACTGCAGAGTTTTGTTTCGTCCG
This sequence comes from Cladosporium halotolerans, assembly GCF_011745625.1. Lineage (NCBI taxonomy): Eukaryota > Fungi > Ascomycota > Dothideomycetes > Cladosporiales > Cladosporiaceae > Cladosporium > Cladosporium halotolerans. The sequence goes on along the minus strand of NW_027191551.1, from coordinate 5,302 downwards.
GCACCGGCACGTCCGGCAAAGAGGTGGACTATGGCGAAGGACTGGAGGGCCACGAGATGTATTCCGACCGCGCCACTGCCAGGCACTTTCTGCAAGACCAGACCAGCAGCGTAGAAGGAGGCCCGCTTTTGACAAGCTCGTCATCGTATGGCTGGGTCCCTACCACATCCGTGTCCTCGCGCACGAGCGCGCGGCCACCTATTGCCACGCCGTACTCGAGCATGCCGACTGAGGCGACGATGGGTGGTCTTCGCATTACCCAGCAGCAACCAATACGACCGGGTTCAACGAGGGAATATTCTAACGTCTACGCACCGCCGCGAAGGTCTCACCGATATGCCAGCAGTCCCGACAAGTTTCGGGTAGGCTCTGGACACCGAGGCAGGATCGATCCGAACGCAGAATACCGGGCTCAAGAGGAGGCATACGTGCAGAGGATACGGTGGGAGGCCGCCTCGAATAACGGCTTTTTCGCCGAACAACGCAGATCCAGTCCGAATTACAGCGACGGATCGAGCGAAGTAGACGAGTCGCCGGGCTTAGGAAGCTTTGTTGAGAATGATCCCTATGGCCAGGGCGCGCTGCTATACTACGAAGAGCAGGGGCCCTCTCAGGAACAGCTGAAGGTATCCGCCAATCGCGAAAGACTAGAATGGCACGCCATGCTTGCCAATGTGCTGACGGGAGATATTGTGAAGCAAGAGAAGACGCGGCTTATCAGAGGTTCGGAACAGCAAGGTGACGATACACTGAAGACAGAGGTCTGGGTAGGCGTGAGAGCGAAGACTTGCGGACGCAGTGTGACCATGCAGAGACGGCTGATCGAGGAGGGCCGGAACAACGTCAAACAGACTATCGAGCATATCATCGCTTTTGAGGTCAGGGGGGAGGCGGAGGTCGGAAAATCACCGCTCGAACAGGTACAGCAGGTGGTGAACCACATTGAGAAGGTTGAACGGCTCTATCCAACTCAACAGGCCTTACAACAAGCACAACCTCTTGCTGCGTCTGCTGCATACCGAGACACCTCTGACGCCGTTGTATCCTGGCGCAACGTAACCGAACTCATCAACACCGAACTCGGAGTGCTGCGACAGTGGGTTGGCAATATAGAGCTCGACTTTACGAAATCTCGTGCGCTTCCTCTGGAAGACCACAACGGCCATCTCCTTGACGAGGGCTCATTCATCGATCGCATCTTGAAGGAAGACCGCCTCAGACCACTCGAAGGAGAAAACAGTCTACTCGAAGGCATCAACACAGTCATCAACAAGGCCAAGGCCACATTGATTCTGAACGCCCGGGCTTTCGCTGAGCGCCATTTACCTTCCTACATCGAAGAGTTGTTGACCCTGATCAACTTCCCCACCCGGCTTATACAGGAGATCATTCGTATGCGGCTCTCTTATGCAAAAAACATGAAGGACCCGGCACGGCACGGCGTGATGATGGCTGAGCAGATGAACTTACAACTCCGCATAATACTCACTCTTGCTGTCAAGATCAAGGAGGCATACCTTGTCATTGCGCGGCCGCAGCCCGGCTGGGCTCTGCCGCCTTGCATCGACGAAGACTTCGACGGCATTCTTATTGACGCTCTTCGATTCTATTTTAAGATGCTCGACTTGAAGCTCATGGCCAACAGAAATACGTTCAAGGAAGCCGAAATCCTGGAACAGGAATGGAACTTCTGCTACCAGCTCGGTAGCCACCTGGAAGGCGGAGACGTCGAGGTTGCAGAACAGTTCTCTTTTCTCACGGCGAGGTCCCTAAACCATCTCACGACCTACTTCGAGAAGGAGCTTGTGAGGCCGCCAGAAGACGTCGGTGGCGCTGAGACGGACAAGCGATACAAATCCATCTTCGACTCTGTCCGTGCACGGCAAAGGAAGATCTTCCGTTTCTCGAAGGTTCTGAGCCAGCGGTTCGAGAACGCGACCGAATACAATATGAACATGGCGCACGAGTGTTGCCAGGATCTCTTAGACGCGCTTGCATCCACTGGACATTTTCTGGTTGAAGCAGAATCCTCACGGTACGATGAGAAGGCGAGCATCCATGTGATCGCTTCTCCTGCGCTGCAGAATCGACGCAGAGATATCGAAAGCATGCTTGGCACTTGCTGTTATGCCGAAGACACGCCGGAGGACCCGAGTAATCCATATATGTTGATCCTCTGCTGCGAACATGCCTTGCGCTGGGGAGGGGGAAGGATGGACAGCGCTGTGCGGCTACCTCGTCTGGGCATCAAAACTGGACGGTTACGAGTGGTGGCGGATGGCAGTCTGCAGAGACTCGCGAACGCAAACGCTGCCTTCGCAGCAGCAACCGGCGTGGATTTGGATATCCTCGTGGAGCATCGTTCAAACCTACAAAGCATCGATTTAGAGCTTCGAATGATCCGCAAGACAGCGTATAAGCTCAGCAATACCATTATAGACAGCGTGGAGATTGTGCGGCGGCAGACCGTCGGCCTGGAACGCAAGGAGCTGATTCAGACTTGCTTTGCTTTTGCTACGGAATTCGGACAGCGATCTGCGATATTCATGGATCGGCGGCGCCGGGCTATGCATCAGTTGAAGATGACGCATATTGCCGTGGACTGGGTGAGCTTCATCTGCAACGACTGCGTGGCGAGTGATCGCAAGACTTTCCGATGGGCTGTGATTGCGCTGGAGTGCGCAGTGATGATGACTAGAGGTCGACGCATCATGTCAATCAGCGAAACGGAGTATGCCACGCTCGGAGAGAAGGTGGCACGCTGCATGAGTCTACTTGTCAGCCACTTCGATCTCATGGGAGCGAGAGGCAGTGTTGCGGCGCAAACCGAGAAGCAGCGCTTGGAATTGATGGTCGGCAAAGTGAGACTCAACTACACCCGGCTCAAGGGCGACGAGGAGAGCAGTAAGATTCTTCGCGCACAGCGACTGGTGTATGAATTGAACAAGATTGATCTGATGTACAAGGACCGTAAGGCGGAGAGGCAGGCGCTGGGAAACGTGCTGGAGGACTCGAACGAGGCAGACCGCGCATTGACGCGTCTCTCCGCCTCGGCTGGAAATGTGCACCTTCGCTGGCAACAAGGCCAGTCTATCGGCAGCGGCACGTTTGGTTCCGTCTATGCTGCTATCAATCTTGACTCTGGTCAATTGATGGCTGTCAAGGAAATCCGTCTCCAAGATCCGAAGCTTATCCCAACCATCGTCTCCCAAATCAGAGACGAAATGGGCGTCTTGCAAGTCCTCGACCACCCGAATATCGTACAGTACTACGGCATCGAGCCTCACAGGGACAAAGTGTATATCTTCATGGAATACTGCTCGGGTGGCTCGCTGGCAGGTGTGCTCGAACAGGGCCGTGTAGAAGACGAGACCGTCATCCAAGTCTACGCCTTGCAAATGCTCGAAGGCCTCGGCTACCTGCACGAAGCCAAGGTCGTTCACCGCGACATCAAGCCCGAGAACATTCTTCTCGACCACAACGGCATCATCAAGTTCGTCGACTTCGGCGCCGCCAAACTCATCGCCAATCAGGGCAAAACCATGGTTATGGACGGACCCTCCGGCAAACCCAGTCAGGAACCTATCACTGGCACGCCCATGTACATGTCCCCCGAAGTGATCAAGGGTGGCAAGCATCGCCGTGTCCGCCTCGGCGCCGTCGATGTTTGGTCGCTCGGCTGCGTCGTCACCGAGATGGCCACCGGCACCCGCCCTTGGGCCTCGCACGACAACGAGTGGGCCATCATGTACAACATCGCTCGAGGCTACAGCCCGCAGATGCCTACCAAGGATCAACTCAGCAACCTCGGCTTAGACTTCTTGCGCAGGTGTTTTGGGCGCGACCCCAGCAAGCGCGCATCTGCCGCCGAACTGCTGCAGCACGAGTGGATTTTGAATATCAAGAGCCAGATGGATTTGAAGCCGGAGACGCCGCAGACTCCCGCCAGAGAGGGTTTATATGAACATGCACAGCCTGAGCAGTGGATGTCGCTTGGCGAGCGAGGAGTCATCGGCTAAGTAGTGTGCTCGCGGCGAGCATTGGCTTTCCATTTCTGGCATCGACGATTCGAAGCTGCATCGTATCTGCCCAGGCGAGACAACTCGAGATACGGGCCGCCTCGCTACAAGATAAGGCGCCCCGGCCAAAGACAACAGAACACCCTGCCAAGGGTGCACGCGAGCGCCGTTGTGGATATGAGGTCAACACCTTCGGCGACGGTCTTGTAACCAGCGTCGCTCATGCGCAGCGTAGGCTTCTCAAGATCACCAATTACGACTCGAGAATGCCTTCATTGTCCCACCAGTCTTGCCAGAGGCCGTAGGCAGTGCATAACTGCCAAAGCTCCTCGGGTAGTGGGGAAGTGGGGAAACGGCACTGCATCAAAGCGGTTGCTTTCTCGTCTTTTTCGGTCATGCTGGTTCCACTGCGAAGTGCTGGGATCTTGGTGGCGTCGGACGACCGCCATCTGCTTTTGGACGGTCATCAGCTGCGTAATGGTCTCCGCCATCACCACCAGCTTGCCGTTGACGCTGTCTTCAGCCTCTTTCCTGTGCGCCGCGGTCGAGGCCGCCTCAAAAGTAAGCGCGGTTCGCCGCGAGCTCTCGCTTTCCTCCACCACAACCGGTCTAACCCCCAACGCCTGCGAGATCTCCAGCGACCGAGGCCGACCCTTGGGTCTCTCAGACACCACACAACCCCGCTGAAGCCATCTCACAGTCGGAGCTGGTGAAGTCTCAGATCAGTGGTCAACAAGGTAGTTCTCCGACGCCTGTTTTCTCGGCTCTCAGGCAGATGGCAAAGGTAATCAGGGCGATGGCCCACTCGGTGACCCCTTTGACTGCAGAGAATCGCACTCTTCAGAAGGCCAACGAAGCCCTTAGCAGGCGCCGGAGGGCTAAGAAATCCCGTGTCCGCCACGGAGACGCGCTTACTGCACAGAGTGCGAGAGATATCTTGACTCAGAAGAAGAACAACGAGCAGCAAGGGCGAGGTGCAGTTGAAAATCAGTGCAGCAACAGTGAACGGCTGATGACAATTCGCCGCTGCCGCAGGTGCGGAAAGCCAGGTCATAATGTCCGCACGTGCCAAATCGAAGCAGAAAAGCCTACTATCTAGGTTACAAGTTCGTTCTGATCAATCTGAGCGTTTGTGGTTGCGGATCTGGTGGTGAAAGTGCGGCCGCATCATGATGATGATGATGATGATGATTTTCATTCAGGCTATGCACGGAGACCGTATGAGCCGTCCCTAATCGCTACCTAACATTACAACGAAAGTCGCCTTGCACTCATGACCCGAG